>NC_063438.1:26188385-26378017 GCF_020379485.1 Brassica napus | reverse complement strand
ATTATCAAGAGCATTTTACAAGATTGAAAGGTCAAAATCGCTTGCATGTATTCGTCAAAGGGTATTGCCCGTATATTTTGAGCTAACAAAATTGTAAGAAATATGAAAAAAATATGTGTTTTAATGCATAATTGCAGCCATCAAAAAAAGGGGAAACGGATGGCCTGTCGTTGTAACCATGGAACATACTGGAAGGATAGAATTCATTAGTGGTAGAGACATGTGTGGTTGTTTTACAAAAAGAACAAAAAAGAAAAAAGTCCATTTACCTAGAAAAATATACATTTTACGGTAGGCTTGGTTAAGACCACCCCAAAAGGTTAGGAAGTTTATGAAGAATTTGTCGAAAAGCATATGTTACAAAATTACAAGATGGAGGTAAAACAAGTTGCCCATTTGTTCCTAGGAAAATAAAAAAGTTGTAGGGTTATCGCATAAAGGTTTCTCCTTTACACAATAAGGTATAATTAGGAAATTTAGAAAATAATCGCGACAAATCAATGACAAAAATTAAGGGGTCGAATTATGAGTACATAAATACATTTCCGAAATGTAGAAAAGTGTTTAAAAACAACCCCAAAATCAAAATTCAATTATTTTAGTATTCCGGAAAATAGTATTTTCGTAGGGGTAAACACATAGATTAAAAAAATTCAAAAAAGAAAAATGTTTTAATGCATAGTTGCATCCTTCCCTAACATAATGATGAAGGTCAAAGAGTTTGGAACCTTTTTGTCTCCGTTTCTAGAAGAGCGAATCTATTTTATAGTGGTTAGTCCACCAATTTAGGAGTATTATGAAGTTTTACTAAATTAATTGACAAAAAATTAAACCGATGCCCATGTACCATAAAATGAGTTTAATATACATTAATAAACTGTAAATGTGTTTAGAAATTTTAAAACAACCGAAACCAAAAACTCATAGTTCAAAAATTAAAAATCATTTTAGAGGGCATTTACCAAAAAAAAAAAAAATTCAGTATTGCGTAGGTTAGCCCATAATTTTGAGAAAAAATTCAAAAATATGAAAATTTTGTGTTTAATAATGCATAGTTGCATCCTTCACTAACATATGATGAAGGCAAAGGGTTAAAGAAACATTTTTGAGCCTCCCCCCATGAAAAGCCCCAAAGTTTTTTGTCTAAATGGTTTCTAGAGTAAAGGATACTCCAATTAAATATAGCATTTAAAGAATCCAACCATTAGGAAGTATTGATTATGTTTTATCTTAAATGTGGAAATTGACAAAAATTAAACCGATGCCTCTAGTACCATAAAAGCTTTAATATACATTAAAATCAATTATTTAGGGTTAAGATAATATATTTAATTGACAAAATTTACAAAATGAAAACCCAAATGACATTAAATAGCATACTGTACATATGATTAAGATCATTTAAACCAAAACCATACCATAGAAGAGGAATTCAGTATTTTCGTAGTGGTTAGCCCATAGAATTTTGAGAAAAATTACAAAATATTAAAAATCTGTTTTAAATGCATAATTGCATCCTTCACAACATATGAGAAGGTCAAATAAGGTTTGGAACTTTTGTTGTCTCCATTTCCTAGAAATAGCATTTGTTAATAGGGATATAAAAGAAAAAAAAAAAAAAAAGAGGGGTTAGAAAGATTTGAAGAAAAAAAGAAAAAAAAGGAAAATGGTTTTTAAAATAAATACGGACCACAAAAAAGAAGAAGGAAAAAAGAAAGAAAAAGAAAGGGAAAGAAAAAAAAAATAGTATTCCACCAATTTAGGAGTATTATGAAGTTTTACTAATTTAATTGACAAAAAATTAAACGATGCCCATGTACCATGAAAATGAGTTTAATATACATTAATAAAAATGTAGAATGTGTTTAGAAATTTTAAAACAACCCCAATTATCATATGCTTCATTATTATAGCATTTACCAAAAAATTCAGTATTTTCGTAGGGGTTAGCCCATAGATTTTGAGAAAAATTCAAAAATATGAAAAATCTGTTTTAATGCATAATTGCATCCTTCACTAACATATGATGAAGGTCAAGAGGTTTGGAACTTTTGTTGTCTCCATTTCCCTAGAAAATACGATTTTATAGTGGTTAGTCCACCAATTTAGGAAGTATTATGAAGTTTTACTAATTTAATTGACAAAAAATTAAACCGATGCCCATGTACCATGAAAATGAGTTAATATACATTAATAAAAATGTAGAATGTGTTTAGAAATTTTAAAACAACCCCAAAGATCATATGCTTCATTATTAGAGCATTTACCGAAAATTCAGTATTTTCGTAGCCCATAGATTTTGAGAAAAATAAAAATATGAAAATTTTGTTTTAATGCATAGTTGCATCCTTCACTAACATATGATGAAGGTCAAAGAGGTTTGGAACTTTTTTTTCTCTCCGTGTTTCTAGAGAATAACTATTTTATAGTGGTTAGTCCACCAATTTAGGGAGTATTATGAAGTTTTACTAAATTAATTGACAAAAAATTAAACCGATGCCCATGTACCATGAAAATGAGTTTAATATACATTAATAAAATGTAGAATGTGTTTAGAAATTTTAAAACAACCCCAAAGATCATATGCTTCATTATTAGAGCATTTACCGAAAAATCAGTATTTTCGTAGGGGTTAGCCCATAGATTTTGAGAAAATTTAAAAATATGAAAAATCTGTTTTAATGCATAGTTATTCATCCTTCACTAACATATGATGAAGGTCAAAGAGGTTTGGAACTTTTGTTGTCTCCATTTCCCTAGAAAATAGCGATTTTATAGTGGTTAGTCCACCAATTTAGGAAGTATTATGAAGTTTTACTAATTTAATTGACAAAACTTAAACGATGCCCATGTACCATGAAAATGAGTTTAATATACATTAATAAAAATGTAGAATGTGTTTAGAAATTTTAAAACAACCCCAATTATCATGCTTCATTATTATAGCATTTACCGAAAATTCAGTATTTTCGTAGGGTTAGCCCATAGATTTTGAGAAAAATTCAAAAATATGAAAAATTGTTTTAATGCATAGTGCATCCTTCACTAACATGATGAAGGTCAAAGAGGTTTGGAACTTTTGTGTCTCCATTTTCTAGAAATAGCGATTTTATAGTGGTTAGTCCACCAATTTAGGAGTATTATGAAGTTTTACTAAATTAATTGACAAAAAATTAAACGATGCCCATGTACCATGAAAATGAGTTTAATATACATTAATACAAATGTAGAATGTGTTTAGAAATTTTAAAACAACCCCAATTATCATATGCTTCATTATTATAGCATTTACCAAAAATTCAGTATTTTCGTAGGGGTTAGCCCATAGATTTTGAGAAAATTTCAAAATATGAAAAATCTGTTTTAATGCATAATTGCATCCTTCACTAACATATGATGAAGGTCAAAGAGGTTTGGAACTTTTTGTTGTCTCCATTTCCCTAGAAATAGCGATTTTATAGTGGTTAGTCCACCAATTTAGGAATTATGAAGTTTTACTAATTTAATTGACAAAAACTTAAAACGATGCCCATGTACCATGAAAATGAGTTTAATATACATTAATAAAAATGTAGAATGTGTTTAGAAATTTTAAAACAACCCCAAGATCATATGCTTCATTATTAGAGCATTTACCGAAAAATTCAGTATTTTCGTAGGGGTTAGCCCATAGATTTTGAGAAAAATTCAAAAATATGAAAATTTTTTTTAATGCATAGTTGCATCCTTCACTAACATATGATGAAGGTCAAAGAGGTTGGGACCTTTTTTGTCTCCGTGTTTCTAGAGAATACTATTTTATAGTGGTTAGTCCACCAATTTAGGGAGTATTATGAAGTTTTACTAATTAATTGACAAAAAATTAAACCGATGCCCATGTACCATGAAAATGAGTTTAATATACATTAATAAAATGTAGAATGTGTTTAGAAATTTTAAAACAACCCCAATTATCATATGCTTCATTATTATAGCATTTACCGAAAAATTCAGTATTTTCGTAGGGGTTAGCCCATAGATTTTGAGAAAAATTCAAAAATATGAAAAATCTGTTTTAATGCATAATTGCATCCTTCACTAACATATGATGAAGGTCAAAGAGGTTTGGAACTTTTTGTGTCTCCATTTCCCTAGAAAATAGCGATTTTATAGTGGTTAGTCCACCAATTTAGGAAGTATTATGAAGTTTTACTAATTAATTGACAAAAAACTAAAACGATGCCCATGTACCATGAAATGAGTTTAATATACATTAATAAAATGTAGAATGTGTTTAGAAATTTTAAAACAACCCCAATTATCATATGCTTCATTATTATAGCATTTACCGAAAAATTCAGTATTTTCGTAGGGGTTAGCCCATAGATTTTGAGAAAAATTCAAAAATATGAAAATCTTTTTAATGCATATTGCATCCTTCACTAACATATGATGAAGGTCAAAGAGGTTTGGAACTTTGTTGTCTCCATTTCCTAGAAAATAGCGATTTTATAGTGGTTAGTCCACCAATTTAGGAAGTATTATGAAGTTTTACTAATTTAATTGACAAAAAATTAAAACGATGCCCATGTACCATGAAAATGAGTTTAATATACATTAATACAAATGTAGAATGTGTTTAGAAATTTTAAAACAACCCCATATATCATATGCTTCATTATTATAGCATTTACCGAAAAATTCAGTATTTTCGTAGGGGTTAGCCCATAGATTTTGAGAAAAATTCAAAAATATGAAAAATCTGTTTTAATGCATATTGCATCCTTCACTAACATATGATGAAGGTCAAAGAGGTTTGGAACTTTTGTGTCTCCATTTCCCTAGAAAATAGCGATTTTATAGTGGTTAGTCCACCAATTTAGGAAGTATTATGAAGTTTTACTAATTTAATTGACAAAAACTTAAAACGATGCCCATGTACCATGAAAATGAGTTTAATATACATTAATAAAAATGTAGAATGTGTTTAGAAATTTTAAAACAACCCCAAAGATCATATGCTTCATTATTAGAGCATTTACCGAAAAATTCAGTATTTTCGTAGGGGTTAGCCCATAGATTTTGAGAAAAATTCAAAAATATGAAAATTTTGTTTTAATGGATAGTTGCATCCTTCACTAACATATGATGAAGGTCAAAGAGGTTTGGGACTTTTTTGTCTCCGTGTTTCTAGAGAATAACTATTTTATAGTGGTTAGTCCACCAATTTAGGGAGTATTATGAAGTTTTACTAAATTAATTGACAAAAATTAAACCGATGCCCCCATGTACCATGAAAATGAGTTTAATATACATTAATAAAATGTAGAATGTGTTTAGAAATTTTAAAACAACCCCAATATCATATGCTTCATTATTATAGCATTTACCGAAAAATTCAGTATTTTCGTAGGGTTAGCCCATAGATTTTGAGAAAAATTCAAAAATATGAAAATCTGTTTTAATGCATAATTGCATCCTTCACTAACATATGATGAAGGTCAAAGAGGTTTGGAACTTTTGTTGTCTCCATTTCCTAGAAAATAGCGATTTTATAGTGGTTAGTCCACCAATTTAGGAAGTATTATGAAGTTTTACTAATTTAATTGACAAAAACTTAAAACGATGCCCATGTACCATGAAAATGAGTTTAATATACATTAATACAAATGTAGAATGTGTTTAGAAATTTTAAAAAACAACCCCATTATCATATGCTTCATTATTAGAGCATTTACCGAAAAATTCAGTATTTTCGTAGGGGTTAGCCCATAGATTTTGAGAAAAATTCAAAAATATGAAAAATTGTTTTAATGCATAATTGCATCCTTCACTAATATGATGAAGGTCAAAGAGGTTTGGAACTTTTGTTGTCTCCTTTCCCTAGAAAATAGCGATTTTATAGTGGTTAGTCCACCAATTTAGGAAGTATTATGAAGTTTTACTAATTTAATTGACAAAAAACTTAAAACGATGCCCATGTACCATGAAAATGAGTTTAATATACATTAATACAAATGTAGAATGTGTTTAGAAATTTTAAAACAACCCCAATTATCATATGCTTCATTATTATAGCATTTACCGAAAAATTCAGTATTTTCGTAGGGGTTAGCCCATAGATTTTGAGAAAAATTCAAAAATATGAAAATCTGTTTTAATGCATAATTGCATCCTTCACTAACATATGATGAAGGTCAAAGAGGTTTGGAACTTTTGTTGTCTCCATTCCCTAGAAAATAGCGATTTTATAGTGGTTAGTCCACCAATTTAGGAAGTATTATGAAGTTTTACTAATTTAATTGACAAAAATTAAAACGATGCCCATGTACCATGAAATGAGTTTAATATACATTAATACAAATGTAGAATGTGTTTAGAAATTTTAAAACAACCCCAATTATCATATGCTTCATTATTATAGCATTTACCGAAAAATTCAGTATTTTCGTAGGGGTTAGCCCATAGATTTTGAGAAAAATTCAAAAATATGAAAAATCTGTTTTAATGCATATTGCATCCTTCACTAACATATGATGAAGGTCAAAGAGGTTTGGAACTTTTGTTGTCTCCATTTCCCTAGAAATAGCGATTTTATAGTGGTTAGTCCACCAATTTAGGAAGTATTATGAAGTTTTACTAATTTATTGACAAAAACTTAAAACGATGCCCATGTACCATGAAAATGAGTTTAATATACATTAATAAAAATGTAGAATGTGTTTAGAAATTTTAAAACAACCCAAAGATCATATGCTTCATTATTAGAGCATTTACCGAAAAATTCAGTATTTTCGTAGGGGTTAGCCCATAGATTTTGAGAAAAATTTAAAAAATATGAAAATTTTGTTTTAATGCATAGTTGCATCCTTCACTAACATATGATGAAGGTCAAAGAGGTTTGGGACCTTTTTTTGTCTCCGTGTTTCTAGAGAAAACTATTTTATAGTGGTTAGTCCACCAATTTAGGGAGTATTATGAAGTTTTACTAAATTAATTGACAAAAAATTAAAACCGATGCCCATGTACCATGAAAATGAGTTTAATATACATTAATAAAAATGTAGAACGTGTTTATAAATTTTAAAACAACACCAATTATCATATGCTTCATTATTATAGCATTTACCAAAACATTCAGTATTTTCGTAGGGTTAACCCATAGATTTTGAGAAAAATTCAAAAATATGAAAAATCTGTTTTAATGCATAATTGCATCCTTCACTAACATATGATGAAGGTCAAAGAGGTTTGGAACTTTTGTTGTCTCCATTTCCCTAGAAAATAGCGATTTTATAGTGGTTAGTCCACCAATTTAGGAAGTATTATGAAGTTTTACTAATTTAATTGACAAAAAACTTAAAACGATGCCCATGTACCATGAAAATGAGTTTAATATACATTAATAAAATGTAGAATGTGTTTAGAAATTTTAAAACAACCCCAAAGATCATATGCTTCATTATTAGAGCATTTACCGAAAAATTCAGTATTTTCGTAGGGGTTAGCCCATAGATTTTGAGAAAATTCAAAAATATGAAAATTTGTTTTAATGCATAGTTGCATCCTTCACTAACATATGATGAAGGTCAAAGAGGTTTGGAACTTTTTTGTCTCCGTTTCCCTAGAAAATAGCGATTTTATAGTGGTTAGTCCACCAATTTAGGAAGTATTATGAAGTTTTACTAATTTATTGACAAAAAATTAAACGATGCCCATGTACCATGAAAATGAGTTTAATATACATTAATACAAATGTAGAATGTGTTTAGAAATTTTAAAAACACCCCATTATCATATGCTTCATTATTATAGCATTTACCGAAAAATTCAGTATTTTCGTAGGGGTTAGCCCATAGATTTTGAGAAAAATTCAAAAATATGAAAAATCTGTTTTAATGCATAATTGCATCCTTCACTAACATATTATGAAGGTCAAAGAGGTTTGGAACTTTTGTTGTCTCCATTTCCCTAGAAATAGCGATTTTATAGTGGTTAGTCCACCAATTTAGGAAGTATTATGAAGTTTTACTAATTTAATTGACAAAAAACTAAAACGATGCCCATGTACCATGAAAATGAGTTTAATATACATTAATAAAAATGTAGAATGTGTTTAGAAATTTTAAAACAACCCAAGATCATATGCTTCATTATTATAGCATTTACCGAAAAATTCAGTATTTTCGTAGGGGTTAGCCCATAGATTTTGAGAAAAATTCAAAATATGAAAAATCTGTTTTAATGCATAGTGCATCCTTCACTAACATATGATGAAGGTCAAAGAGGTTTGGAACTTTTTTGTCTCCATTTCCCTAGAAAATAGCGATTTTATAGTGGTTAGTCCACCAATTTAGGAAGTATTATGAAGTTTTACTAATTTAATTGACAAAAAATTAAACGATGCCCATGTACCATGAAAATGAGTTTAATATACATTAATAAAAATGTAGAATGTGTTTAGAAATTTTAAAACAACCTTCATTATCATATGCTTCATTATTATAGCATTTACCGAAAAATTCAGTATTTTCGTAGGGGTTAGCCCATAGATTTTGAGAAAAATTCAAAAATATGAAAAATCTGTTTTAATGCATAATTGCATCCTTCACTAACATATGATGAAGGTCAAAGAGGTTTGGAACTTTTGTTGTCTCCATTTCCCTAGAAAATAGCGATTTTATAGTGGTTAGTCCACCAATTTAGGAAGTATTATGAAGTTTTACTAATTTAATTGACAAAAAAACTTAAAACGATGCCCATGTACCATGAAAATGAGTTTAATATACATTAATAAAATGTAGAATGTGTTTAGAAATTTTAAAACAACCCCAAAGATCATATGCTTCATTATTAGAGCATTTACCGAAAAATTCAGTATTTTCGTAGGGGTTAGCCCATAGATTTTGAGAAAATTTTTAAAATATGAAAATTTTGTTTTAATGCATAGTTGCATCCTTCACTAACATATGATGAAGGTCAAAGAGGTTTGGGACCTTTTTTGTCTCCGTGTTTCTAGAGAAAACTATTTTATAGTGTTAGTCCACCAATTTAGGGAGTATTATGAAGTTTTACTAAATTAATTGACAAAAAATTAACCGATGCCCATGTACCATGAAAATGAGTTTAATATACATTAATAAAATGTAGAATGTGTTTAGAAATTTTAAAACAACCCCAATTATCATATGCTTCATTATTATAGCATTTACCAAAAATTCAGTATTTTCGTAGGGGTTAGCCCATAGATTTTGAGAAAATTCAAAATATGAAAAAATCTGTTTTAATGCATAATTGCATCCTTCACTAACATATGATGAAGGTCAAAGAGGTTTGGAACTTTTGTTGTCTCCATTTCCCTAGAAAATAGCGATTTTATAGTGGTTAGTCCACCAATTTAGGAGTATTATGAAGTTTTACTAATTTAATTGACAAAAACTTAAAACGATGCCCATGTACCATGAAAATGAGTTTAATATACATTAATAAAATGTAGAATGTGTTTAGAAATTTTAAAACAACCCCAAAGATCATATGCTTCATTATTAGAGCATTTACCGAAAAATTCAGTATTTTCGTAGGGGTTAGCCCATAGATTTTGAGAAAAATTCAAAAATATGAAAAATCTGTTTTAATGCATAGTTGCATCCTTCACTAACATATGATGAAGGTCAAAGAGGTTTGGAACTTTTTTGTCTCCGTGTTTCTAGAGAATAGCTATTTTATAGTGGTTAGTCCACCAATTTAGGGAGTATTATGAAGTTTTACTAAATTAATTGACAAAAAATTAAACCGATGTCCATGTACTATGAAAATGAGTTTAATATACATTAATAAAAATGTAGAATGTGTTTAGAATGTGTTTAGAATTTTTAAAACAACCCCAATTATCATATGCTTCATTATTATAGCATTTACCAAAAAATTCAGTATTTTCGTAGGGGTTAGCCCATAGATTTTGAGAAAAATTCAAAAATATGAAAAATCTTTTAATGCATAATTGCATCCTTCACTAACATATGATGAAGGTCAAAGAGGTTTGGAACTTTTGTTGTCTCCATTTCCCTAGAAAATAGCGATTTTATAGTGGTTAGTCCACCAATTTAGGAAGTATTATGAAGTTTTACTAATTTAATGACAAAAAACTTAAAACGATGCCCATGTACCATGAAAATGAGTTTAATATACATTAATACAAATGTAGAATGTGTTTAGAAATTTAAAACAACCCCAATTATCATATGCTTCATTATTAGAGCATTTACCGAAAATTCAGTATTTTCGTAGGGGTTAGCCCATAGATTTTGAGAAAAATTCAAAAATATGAAAATTTTGTTTTAATGCATAGTTGCATCCTTCACTAACATATGATGAAGGTCAAAGAGGTTTGGGACCTTTTTTGTCTCCGTGTTTCTAGAGAATAGCTATTTTATAGTGGTTAGTCCACCAATTTAGGGAGTATTATGAAGTTTTACTAAATTAATTGACAAAAAATTAAACCGATGCCCATGTACCATGAAAATGAGTTTAATATACATTAATAAAAATGTAGAATGTGTTTAGAAATTTTAAAACAACCCCAATTATCATATGCTTCATTATTAGATTATTTACCAAAAAATTCAGTATTTTCGTAGGGGTTAGCCCATAGATTTTGAGAAAAATTCAAAAAATATGAAATTTGTTTTAATGCATAGTTGCATCCTTCACTAACATATGAAAGGTCAAAGAGGTTTGGAACTTTTTTGTCTCCATTTCTAGAGAATAGCGATTTTATAGTGGTTAGTCCACCAATTTAGGGAGTATTATGAAGTTTTACTAATTAATTGACAAAAAATTAAAACGATGCCCATGTACCATGAAAATGAGTTTAATATACATTAATAAAAATGTAGAATGTGTTTAGAAATTTTAAAACAACCCCAAAGATCATATGCTTCATTATTAGAGCATTTACCGAAAAATTCAGTATTTTCGTAGGGGTTAGCCCATAGATTTTGAGAAAATTCAAAATATGAAAATTTTGTTTTAATGCATAGTTGCATCCTTCACTAACATATGATGAAGGTCAAAGAGGTTGGGACCTTTTTTGTCTCCGTGTTTCTAGAGAATAACTATTTTATAGTGGTTAGTCCACCAATTTAGGGAGTATTATGAAGTTTTACTAAATTAATTGACAAAAAATTAAACCGATGCCCATGTACCATGAAAATGAGTTTAATATACATTAATAAAATGTAGAATGTGTTTAGAAATTTAAAACAACCCCAATTATCATATGCTTCATTATTATAGCATTTACCGAAAATTCAGTATTTTCGTAGGGGTTAGCCCATAGATTTTGAGAAAAATTCAAAAATATGAAAAATCTGTTTTAATGCATATTGCATCCTTCACTAACATATGATGAAGGTCAAAGAGGTTTGGAACTTTTGTTGTCTCCATTTCCCTAGAAAATAGCGATTTTATAGTGGTTAGTCCACCAATTTAGGAAGTATTATGAAGTTTTACTAATTAATTGACAAAAAAACTTAAACGATGCCCATGTACCATGAAAATGAGTTTAATATACATTAATAAAAATGTAGAATGTGTTTAGAAATTTAAACAACACCCAAATCATATGCTTCATTATTATAGCATTTACAAAAAATTCAGTATTTTCGTAGGGGTTAGCCCATAGATTTTGAGAAAAATTCAAAAATATGAAAATCTGTTTTAATGCATAATTGCATCCTTCACTAACATATGATGAAGGTCAAAGAGGTTTGGAACTTTTGTTGTCTCCATTTCCCTAGAAAATAGCGATTTTATAGTGGTTAGTCCACCAATTTAGGGAGTATTATGAAGTTTTACTAAATTTAATTGACAAAAAACTTAAAACGATGCCCATGTACCATGAAAATGAGTTTAATATACATTAATAAAATGTAGAATGTGTTTAGAAATTTTAAAACAACCCCAAAGATCATATGCTTCATTATTAGAGCATTTACCAGAAAATTCAGTATTTTCGTAGGGGTTAGCCCATAGATTTTGAGAAAATTCAAAATATGAAATTTTGTTTTAATGCATAGTTGCATCCTTCACTAACATATGATGAAGGTCAAAGAGGTTTGGGACCTTTTTGTCTCCGTTTTCTAGAGAATAACTATTTTATAGTGGTTAGTCCACCAATTTAGGGAGTATTATGAAGTTTTACTAATTAATTGACAAAAAATTAAACCGATGCCCATGTACCATGAAAATGAGTTTAATATACATTAATAAAATGTAGAATGTGTTTAGAAATTTTAAAACAACCCCAATATCATATGCTTCATTATTATAGCATTTACCGAAAAATTCAGTATTTTCGTAGGGGTTAGCCCATAGATTTTGAGAAAATTCAAAAAATGAAAATCTGTTTTAATGCATAATTGCATCCTTCACTAACATATGATGAAGGTCAAAGAGGTTTGGAACTTTTGTTGTCTCCATTTCCCTAGAAAATAGCGATTTTATAGTGGTTAGTCCACCAATTTAGGAAGTATTATGAAGTTTTACTAATTAATTGACAAAAAATTAAACGATGCCCATGTACCATGAAAATGAGTTTAATATACATTAATAAAAATGTAGAATGTGTTTAGAAATTTTAAAACAACCCCAATTATCATATGCTTCATTATTATAGCATTTAC
The DNA here is from genome assembly GCF_020379485.1 of Brassica napus. Taxonomy (NCBI): domain Eukaryota; kingdom Viridiplantae; phylum Streptophyta; class Magnoliopsida; order Brassicales; family Brassicaceae; genus Brassica; species Brassica napus. The sequence goes on along the minus strand of NC_063438.1, from coordinate 26,365,355 downwards.
CAAAAATTCAGTATTTTCGTAGGGGTTAGCCCATAGATTTTGAAAAATTCAAAAATATGAAAAATCTGTTTTAATGCATAATTGCATCCTTCACTAACATATGATGAAGTCAAAGAGGTTTGGAACTTTTGTTGTCTCCATTTCCCTAGAAATAGCGATTTTATAGTGGTTAGTCCACCAATTTAGGAAGTATTATGAAGTTTTACTAATTTAATTGACAAAAAACTAAACGATGCCCATGTACCATGAAAATGAGTTTAATATACATTAATACAAATGTAGAATGTGTTTAGAAATTTTAAAACACACCCCATTATCATATGCTTCATTATTATAGCATTTACCGAAAAATTCAGTATTCTCGTAGGGGTTATTAGCCCATAGATTTTGAGAAAATTTTAAAAATATTAAAATTTTGTTTTAATGCATAGTTGCATCCTTCACTAACATATGATGAAGGTCAAAGAGGTTTGGGACCTTTTTTGTCTCCGTGTTTTCTAGAGAATAACTATTTTATAGTGGTTAGTCCACCAATTTAGGGAGTATTATGAAGTTTTACTAAATTAATTGACAAAAAATTAAACCGATGCCCATGTACCATGAAAATGAGTTTAATATACATTAATAAAAATGTAGAATGTGTTTAGAAATTTTAAAACAACCCCAGTTATCATATGCTTCATTATTATAGCATTTACCGAAAAATTCAGTATTTTCGTAGGGGTTAGCCCATAGATTTTGAGAAAAATTCAAAAATATGAAAAATCTGTTTTAATGCATATTGCATCTTCACTAACATATGATGAAGGTCAAAGAGGTTTGGAACTTTTGTTGTCTCCGTGTTTCTAGAGAATAACTATTTTATAGTGGTTAGTCCACCAATTTAGGGAGTATTATGAAGTTTTACTAAATTAATTGACAAAAATTAAACCGATGCCCATGTACCATGAAAATGAGTTAATATACATTAATAAAAATGTAGAATGTGTTTAGAAATTTTAAAACAACCCCAAAGATCATATGCTTCATTATTAGAGCATTTACCGAAAAATTCAGTATTTTCGTAGGGGTTAGCCCATAGATTTTGAGAAAAATTCAAAAATATGAAAATTTTGTTTTAATGCATAGTTGCATCCTTCACTAACATATGATGAAGGTCAAAGAGGTTTGGACCTTTTTTGTCTCCGTGTTTCTAGAGAATAACTATTTTATAGTGGTTAGTCCACCAATTTAGGGAGTATTATGAAGTTTTACTAAATTAATTGACAAAAAATTAAAACGATGCCCATGTACCATGAAAATGAGTTTAATATACATTAATAAAAATGTAGAATGTGTTTAGAAATTTTAAAACAACCCCAAAGATCATATGCTTCATTATTAGAGCATTTACCGAAAATTCAGTATTTTCGTAGGGGTTAGCCCATAGATTTTGAGAAAAATTCAAAAATATGAAAATTTTGTTTTAATGCATAGTTGCATCCTTCACTAACATATGATGAAGGTCAAAGAGGTTTGGGACCTTTTTTGTCTCCGTGTTTCTAGAGAATAACTATTTTATAGTGGTTAGTCCACCAATTTAGGGAGTATTATGAAGTTTTACTAATTAATTGACAAAAAATTAAACGATGCCCATGTACCATGAAAATGAGTTTAATATACATTAATAAAAATGTAGAATGTGTTTATAAATTTTAAAACAACACCAATTATCATATGCTTCATTATTATAGCATTTACCAAAACATTCAGTATTTTCGTAGGGGTTAACCCATAGATTTTGAGAAAAATTCAAAAATATGAAAAATCTGTTTTAATGCATAATTGCATCCTTCACTAACATATGATGAAGGTCAAAGAGGTTTGGAACTTTTGTTGTCTCCATTTCCCTAGAAAATAGCGATTTTATAGTGGTTAGTCCACCAATTTAGAAAGTATTATGAAGTTTTACTAATTTAATTGACAAAAAACTTAAAACGATGCCCATGTACCATGAAAATGAGTTTAATATACATTAATATAAATGTAGAATGTGTTTAGAAATTTTAAAACAACACCAATTATCATATGCTTCATTATTATAGCATTTATCAAAAAATTCAGTATTTTCGTAGGGGTTAGCCCATAGATTTTGAGAAAAATTCAAAAATATGAAAAATCTGTTTTAATGCATAATTGCATCCTTCACTAACATATGATGAAGGTCAAAGAGGTTTGGGACCTTTTTTGTCTCCGTGTTTCTAGAGAATAGCTATTTTATAGTGGTTAGTCCACCAATTTAGGGAGTATTATGAAGTTTTACTAAATTAATTGACAAAAAATTAAACCGATGCCCATGTACCATGAAAATGAGTTTAATATACATTAATAAAAATGTAGAATGTGTTTAGAAATTTTAAAACAACCCCAATTATCATATGCTTCATTATTATAGCATTTACCAAAAAATTCAGTATTTTCGTAGGGGTTAACCCATAGATTTTGAGAAAATTTTAAAAATATGAAAAATCTATTTTAATGCATAATTGCATCCTTCACTAACATATGATGAAGGTCAAAGAGGTTTGGAACTTTTGTTGTCTCCATTTCCCTAGAAAATAGCGATTTTATAGTGGTTAGTCCACCAATTTAGGAAGTATTATGAAGTTTTACTAATTTAATTGACAAAAAACTTAAAACGATGCCCATGTACCATGAAAATGAGTTTAATATACATTAATACAAATGTAGAATGTGTTTAGAAATTTTAAAACAACACCAATTATCATATGCTTCATTATTATAGCATTTACCGAAAAATTCAGTATTTTCGTAGGGGTTATTAGCCCATAGATTTTGAGAAAATTTTAAAAATATGAAAATTTTGTTTTAATGCATAGTTGCATCCTTCACTAACATATGATGAAGGTCAAAGAGGTTTGGGACCTTTTTTGTCTCCGTGTTTCTAGAGAATAACTATTTTATAGTGGTTAGTCCACCAATTTAGGGAGTATTATGAAGTTTTACTAAATTAATTGACAAAAAATTAAACCGATGCCCATGTACCATGAAAATGAGTTTAATATACATTAATAAAATGTAGAATGTGTTTAGAAATTTTAAAACAACCCCAATTATCATATGCTTCATTATTATAGCATTTACCGAAAAATTCAGTATTTTCGTAGGGGTTAGCCCATAGATTTTGAGAAAAATTCAAAAATATGAAAAATGTTTTAATGCATAATTGCATCCTTCACTAACATATGATGAAGGTCAAAGAGGTTTGGAACTTTTGTTGTCTCCGTTTCCTAGAGAATAACTATTTTATAGTGGTTAGTCCACCAATTTAGGAGTATTATGAAGTTTTACTAAATTAATTGACAAAAAATTAAACGATGCCCATGTACCATGAAAATGAGTTTAATATACATTAATAAAAATGTAGAATGTGTTTAGTAATTTTAAAACAACCCCAAAGATTATATGCTTCATTATTAGATTATTTACCGAAAAATCAGTATTTTTTCGTAGGGGTTAGCCCATAGATTTTGAGAAAAATTCAAAAATATGAAAATTTTGTTTTAATGCATAGTTGCATCATTCACTAACATATGATGAAGGTCAAAGAGGTTTGGGACCTTTTTTGTCTCCGTGTTTCTTGAAAATAACTATTTTATAGTGGTTAGTCCGCCAATTTAGGGAGTATTATGAAGTTTTACTAAATTAATTGACAAAAAATTAAACCGATGCTCATGTACCATGAAAATGAGTTTAATATACATTAATAAAATGTAGAATGTGTTTAGAAATTTTAAAACAACGCCAATTATCATATGCTTCATTATTATAGCATTTACCAAAAAATTCAGTATTTTCGTAGGGGTTAACCCATAGATTTTGAGAAAAATTCAAAAATATGAAAAATCTGTTTTAATGCATAATTGCATCTTTCACTAACATATGATGAAGGTCAAAGAGGTTTGGAACTTTTGTTGTCTCCATTTCCCTAGAAAATAGCGATTTTATAGTGGTTAGTCCACCAATTTAGGAAGTATTATGAAGTTTTACTAAATTAATTGAAAAAAATTAAACCGATGCCCATGTACCATGAAAATGAGTTTAATATACATTAATAAAAATGTAGAATGTGTTTAGAAATTTTAAAACAACCCCAATTATCATATGCTTCATTATTAGAGCATTTACCGAAAAATTCAGTATTTTCGTAGGGGTTAGCCCATAGATTTTGAGAAAAATTCAAAAATATGAAAATCTGTTTTAATGCATAATTGCATCCTTCACTAACATATGATGAAGGTCAAAGAGGTTTGGAACTTTTGTTGTCTCCAATTCCCTAGAAAATAGCGATTTTATAGTGGTTAGTCCACCAATTTAGGAAGTATTATGAAGTTTTACTAATTTAATTGACAAAAAACTTAAAACGATGCCCATGTACCATGAAAATGAGTTTAATATACATTAATAAAAATGTAGAATGTGTTTAGAAATTTTAAAACAACCCCAAAGATCATATGCTTCATTATTAGAGCATTTACCGAAAAAATCAGTATTTTCGTAGGGGTTAGCCCATAGATTTAGAGAAAAATTCAAAAATATGAAAATTTTGTTTTAATGCATAGTTGCATCCTTCACTAACATATGATGAAGGTCAAAGAGGTTTGGGACCTTTTTTGTCTCCGTGTTTCTAGAGAATAACTATTTTATAGTGGTTAGTCCGCCAATTTAGGGAGTATTATGAAGTTTTACTAAATTAATAGACAAAAAATTAAACCGATGCCCATGTAGCATGAAAATGAGTTTAATATACATTAATAAAAATGTAGAATGTTTTTAGAAATTTTAAAACAACCCCAATTATCATATGCTTCATTATTATAGCATTTACCAAAAAATTCAGTATTTTCGTAGGGGGTTAACCCATAGAATTTTAGAAAATTTTCAAGATATGAAAAATCTATTTTAATGCATAATTGCATCCTTCACTAACATATGATGAAGGTCAAAGAGGTTTGGAACTTTTGTTGTCTCCATTTCCCTAGAAAATAGCGATTTTATAGTGGTTAGTCCACCAATTTAGGAAGTATTATGAAGTTTTACTAATTTAATTGACAAAAACCTTAAAACGATGCCCATGTACCATGAAAATGAGTTTAATCAATACTATTAAAACAGAAGACCCTTTTTTTGAGGTCACCTTAGAGTTTTGAAGTAATTACAGATTTCTGCCACTGGAATATTTTTAGTCTATACTTTTATATTTTTTTCTATTTTACTTGAAATATTTTTTGTTCCAATAATCTATTTAAACAACTATAGTTTTCTTTCCATTTCACGGACATAAATTAAGTTTCTTTTCTTTATACAAACTTCTCATCTGTTTCACATTAAAGGTCTTCGTGCTTTCTAAACATATAAATATTGAGACTCTGATCATCGGGTTCTATCAACAATCACATTACAACAATTCGAAGTTTTGATATTCTGATACAATTAAATAAGGATGATGCTTAATACTAAACATTATGCCCTATTCAGAAATATGAAAATCTAACATATATGAACATATTCGTGTTTATATTTTGCCTTTTGAGATGTATAGTATGAAATAGACACAAACCCATTAACCCCAGATCATTTTTATTTTTGTTTAATTATCAGTAATATTAAAAATAAACAGCAAGTACTCATTTGGATAACAATTAAAGCTTATATATAATAAAAGTTTTACTATCCAGTTACTTTAAATTCAAACCCTTTAACAAAAAAAAAATCCAGTTACTTTAAATTGTGAATATATCGAGATTTGCAATATACGTGGGATATCATCTTAGTTGCACATATATTTTCAAATCAATAACCCAAAATTAGAAAAATAAGGAAGTTTTTTGAAATCGTCTACAAATTGATCAAAAGAATCTAAACAAAAAAAAAACTAAATCATAAATACTCGGCCAATCATGATAGTTTCAAATCTTTTACAAATCACTAACAAGAAAAAAGCAAAACAAGAAAATTATAATTCTGTTAACATAAATACTGAATATAACAAATCACAATATCTAATTTTCCTTACACGTATATGCAAGCTAATCTTCAAAGTATCTATATTTAAATAAAACAGGACATTTCAAAAATATTTTGATATAATTCAAAGTTTCAAATCTCGCTCCGCAAACACATAAATATCTTTCTGGCTTAACAACAATATATTCAGTTAACTATATTAATAGTTTGATGCGGAAAGTTAGTAATCAAAATATACTGTGAATCATTAAAGAAGTATATTCCAAGTAATATTCTAGATTGCCAAATCTTTCCACCATGTTCCATTCGTGTAATCCCTACGAAAACCTACATCCCCACTCACTATATATACAACCATCTAAACCCTTATGTAGTACCATGAAAATCTGAACGATAATATTTAAGATGATTGAGAAACAAGTAACCAAGATAGGAATGCTCTAGAGATTCTCTTTACCTCTTCATGTTCGACCGTCTATGTGAGAGGAAGAATGACGTGGTTACTTGGGAAACAACCAATTCTAACGCATGGAACAGCCAATGGAGTTGCTTGGAGGGATGCAGCAGTATAAGGAACGACGCCATAGTTTGTCCATTCAGCTCGGTGAATTCTCAAGAAACGAATCATGTACAAGGGGTGGAACATTCTTCAAGGTAACACAAGTAAGAGAATGAGTTCATACAGTAATTAGACCGATTCTTTTATCTATTCATATGTTTAATCATTATATAAGCACCTACAGCTTGCATGAGTGTAACTCTACAACAAATTAAAGATAACAACACAAAGATCTGAACTGATCAGAAACTAAAACGAATCAAGAAGACAACCATAAACATCATATGTAAGAAATCATAAATGTTTATAAGCTTTAAACTTTTTTATTATCCCAAAACAGAGATTTCAGAGAGATATGAACTGAGCAAACATAAAAACTTATAAAGAAGACAACCGATTATCAAAAACTGGGCTCTGAGCTACCTCTTTTTATCTTTATGATAATCAACCGAAGTCTATCAACAACTAAACAAAGAAAAAGACATAAGAAATTGAAAAAATTACAACTCCAAATACATTAAACTTACGGTAATCAGAAACTCAGTTTTGAAACTCGAGAAAACAGAAGATCCATGCCACATATCAAAGGTTTAATGGGTAAATATAAAAGAGTAAGGAGCCATTGGAGACGTCAGTTTTTAGATATCTCATGAAGTTTGTCAAAGCACATTCAGATGATACTATTAGCCTAAGAAATTCAAGAGTTACCTGAAGAAATCGGATTTGATGGTGTGAAATTGCATGGGTGAATGGACAAGATCATCGGTTGATAGGGAGAGAAATGAAGTTTTTTTTACCGTCCGATTTGTCTCACATGAGACAAAAACAAAGTTTGTGAAATGTTTCTAACGCAATAACTGAATTATTTGGGCCACTGTTTGATCTTCTTATTCTCTACCCAACCGAATAAAAAAAATTAACTACTAATTTTTTTTTAATGGTAGATGTAACCCATTTTGGAAGCTCACTTATTTAGTCTTACTTAGTCTAAACCAACTTAGGTTAATCTAAGAATAATGTCTCTAAACATCCAGCATAACTTAAATTATATATTGTATCATACTGCAATATAAATAGGAATAGTTAGGTACTAAATTTGGGAACTTATAATATTTATAATAACATAGGATAACTAAAGTATATTAATAATATGTTATGCAATTTAAAGTATCAACATAAAAATGTGAAAGATATAATGAATTCAAAATGAGACATTTAAACTAAAAATATAATTTATTACCTAATTAAGAATCAATATTATTAAAAACTCTATAAATTAATAATGTTGGGACTTATTAATTTATAGATTCATTAATTTAAAAAATTTTCATTTTAAAATTTACTATACATTAATTAAAATTTAGAAAATTGAATTTCCTTTTATTTTATTTTACTATTTGGTGTATATAAAATATTTTTATATAAATTAAATGTTTTTAGATATAATTTTACTAAAGATTATCAAAAGTATTGAAATGTTAAGAAAAACAAAGATGAATTCTATTGTGAATAAAAAATAAAAAATAAAAATTTGATTTCTGTTTATATTTATATAATATCTCTCTATATATATATAAAAATTATTAATATATGATTTTAGTGGGACCATAAATTTACATAAGATTTTTAAATAAATTATTATCTTATTATTTTATCGATTTTATCATATTTTGAACTACCACAATTCGGGACTAAAAAAAATTATTAATTTACTACGTTTGTTAATTTATGAAATGTTAATTTATAGAGTTTCTATTGTATTGCACAACCAAAATCATTAATATTAAGAAAAAAACATTTCTTTATGTAAAACACTGATTTATATGATAAATAAAAAAATAAAGCTTTTAAAATTTACATATCAACACAAAACACATCATATAATGTAAGATCCTTAAATCATGGTATACCATAAAATTTATAGATTAGTATAAAATAGAATATTTATAAATGCGACAAATCCCGCGCTTTTAAAGCGCGGGTCAAAATCTAGTATACATTAATACAAATGTAGAATGTGTTTAGAAATTTTAAAACAACACCAATTATCATATGCTTCATTATTATAGCATTTACCAAAAAAATTCAGTATTTTCGTAGGGGTTAGCCCATAGATTTTGGGAAAAATTCAAAAATATGAAAAATCTGTTTTAATGCATATTTGCATCCTTCACTAACATATGATGAAGGTCAAAGAGGTTTGGAACTTTTGTTGTCTTCAATTCCCTAGAAAATAGCGATTTTATAGTGGTTAGTCCACCAATTTATGAAGTATTATGAAGTTTTACTAATTTAATTGACATAAAACTTAAAACGATGCCCATGTACCATGAAAATGAGTTTAATATACATTAATAAAAATTTAGAATGTGTTTAGAAATTTTAAAACAACCCCAAAGATCATATGCTTCATTATTAGAGCATTTACCGAAAAATTCAGTATTTTCGTAGGGGTTACCCCATAGATTTTGAGAAAAATTTAAAAATATGAAAATTTTGTTTTAATGCATAGTTGCATCCTTCACTAACATATGATGAAGGTCAAAGAGGTTTGGGATCTTTTTTGTTTCTGTGTTTCTAGAGAATAACTATTTTATAGTGGTTAGTCCACCAATTTAGGGAGTATTATGAAGTTTTACTAAATTAATTGACAAAAAATTAAACCGATGCCCACGTAGCATGAAAATGAGTTTAATATACATTAATAAAAATGTAGAATGTGTTTAGAAATTTTAAAACAACCCCAAAGATTATATGCTTCATTATTAGATCATTTACCGAAAAATCAGTATTTTCGTAGGGGTATAGCCCATTGATTTTGAGAAAATTTTAAAAATAGAAAAAAATCTGTTTTAATGCATATTTACATCATTCACTAACATATGATAAATGCCAAAGAGGTTTGGAACTTTTGTTGTCTCCATTTCCCTAGAAAATAGAGATTTTATAAAGGTTAGTCCACCAATTTAGGGAGTATTATGAAGTTTTACTAAATTAATTGACAAAAAATTAAACCGATGCCCATGTACCATGAAAATGAGTTTAATATACATTAATAAAAATGTAGAATGTGTTTAGAAATTTTAAAACAACCCCAATTATCATATGCTTCATTATTATAGCATTTACCAAAAAATTCAGTATTTTCATAGTGGTAATTAGCCCATAGATTTTGAGAAAAATTTAAAAATATGAAAATTATGTTTTAATGCATAGTTGCATCCTTCACTAACATATGATGAAGGTCAAAGAGCTTTGGGATATTTTTTGTCTCCGTGTTTCTAGAGAATAACTATTTTATAGTGGTTAGTCCACCAATTTAGGGAGTATTATGAAGTTTTACTAAATTAATTGACAAAAAAATTATACCGATGCCCATGTACCATGAAAATGAGTTTAATATACATTAATAAAAATGTAGAATGTGTTTAGAAATTTTAAATAACCCCAAAGATTATATGCTTCATTATTAGATTATTTACCGAAAAATCAGTATTTTCGTAGGGGTTAACCCATAGATTTTGAGAAAAATCTGTTAGGTTAAGATCAATGTCCTCATAAATGCTGAGATAAAGATTTTACAACCATACATAGTGACAATCGCTATGATAAATGGTCTATCTAATCACATAATTTGAAACGAAACCGATTGAATCAAATAGCTTTTGCCACATGTTTAGATAACACATATACATCATTGTTGCATTTTATATGTCTTGGAAAAAGACGTAGGAATTAGTCTTTTCCATCAGACGCATAGGCCCTTCTCTTTTGCAACTAGTTTCCCAAATCAAACCGAATTAAACCGGGTAATATCAAATTGGTTAAGACTAACTCGGACCGAATAATTCAAACATTAATTAAACCTGACCGTGAGAGATAAATGTCTTTTTAATTTTTAAAACAAAACATAAAGAGAGATTTGTCTTATCGTGGCTCGAGGCTTTGTCTCCTCTGCGCGTGAAATTCTCGTTAGTGACCCTCACGATCTCTCTCTCTCTCTTATAACTCGGATCACCACATGACTCAATCTCCTCCTCCTTTCCGTTAAACACAGAACCAAACTCCCTAAAGGTTCGGTCTTTTCTCCTTCTCTCTCCGAATAGATCCCAAAAAAAAACACATTTCGGAAACAAACTTCTCAAGGCTTTTGAAGGGGAGGAGGGGGAAGACGAGTTTGATCTGATTTTGATTGATGTCTGGAGCTGTATCTGGTTCCAGGGACATGGGTTTCGTCGACAACAACAACAACAAGAAAGATGGAGACGACGGTAACACTTCCAAAACGGCGTCGTCTCATCAACACGAGGGCACCGACGACGAGGGCGCTGGATCCTTGGGGAGGCAAATGAGCGAAGCCTCTCTTAGCGCAGCTGAGGAGGAAGAAGACGATGACTCCAAATTACAATTGGGTCCTCAGTACACTATCAAGGAACATCTCGAGAAGGATAAGGTTTTTCTTCTCTCTCTCTTTTTTTTAAAATATAATAATAATATTATAAATTTTGAAGAATTCGGTATTGATCTGTTTTCGATGAATCTGATGTTTTAGGATGATGAGAGTCTGAGGAAGTGGAAAGAACAGCTCCTTGGAAGTGTTGATGTCACCAACATTGGAGGTATAGTGTGTGTTTGATGTCTTTGTAATTCATGTTTGGATCAGACTAGATCTGATTGGTTGTTGTTTACCTTCATATATGAACACCATCTTGGATTATGCATTGCTTGATTATACATTTTTATATATACATAATGTTTATTATGTTCACAAATGTTTCTTTTTTTTGGAATTTTTATAGAATTTTGTCCTTTTTTTTTAATATGTTCAGTTTCTTTTTTGGAACTTTTTTTATAGAATTTTGTTTTTTCTTTTTTTTTTTTTAATATGTGCAGAGACTCTTGACCCTGAAGTGAAGATCATTAGCCTGGTGATCTTATCGCCAGGAAGACCAGATATTGTTCTAATGGTTCCGGAGAATGGGAACCCAAAGGGGATGTGGTTTACTTTGAAAGAAGGGAGCAGGTACTGTTTGAAATTCACGTTTCAGGTTAAAAACAACATTGTCTCTGGTCTTAGGTACACCAATACTGTTTGGAAGACCGGTGTTAAAGGTAATAAAAACAAACACATGAGTTTGTCTTAGATTCTTTTGATTGACAATGAATGTGACCAATTCCTTTTCTTATATGGATTCAGTGGATAGAGGAAAGGAAATGCTTGGAACCTTTAGTCCTCAGTCGGAGCCATACAACCACGTGATGCCTGAAGAGACCACTCCTTCTGGCATGTTTGCTCGAGGATCTTATTCTGCTAGAACTAAGGTATAGAATAGTTACATTCATTCATAATCTAACTTAAGTGATCTTTATTCTTACTATGCCAAAATCTTTGTTACAGTTTCTTGATGATGATAACAAGTGCTACTTGGAGATCAACTACAGCTTCGACATCCGTAAAGAATGGCCTGCTGTTTGAAAACTCAAGAACAAGTCACATGAGATGATGTGTTGTCAGTAGAAGTTGTGTTTGTTTTTTCACTCCCTATCTCCTTTTTCTCGTCGTTGGACATATTATTGTGAATCGTTTTTTTGGTCATCATTGTAGAACAAGAGCGACATTTATTTCCTCTTTGGTCTTGATTTTAAGAAAGACGATGTTTGTTCTCCAAGTCTATTTGTCCTTCAGCTTCTTGATATTTGTTTGATGGATATGATATGATTGTGTTAGATCCTGAGATATAAATGATTAATTGCCTCAGTCAAAAGATGAAAGTTAAAGAAAAGACAAAAAGGTATTTGCTTGATAGAGAATGCATCGTCTTTAGTCATCATATGGCTTTGAAGAGAAGGAATATTTATTTGAAGCCCATTATCTTTTCTTTTTGCATCAATTGAACCGCAATACTTTTATCATATACAGTTTGTTTACCATTTTTCTAGTCGTTTCCGAAGCTGTGTTCCAGTAGAAATGGTGGTCTGAATTTTTTAAAATTGTCTTTAGAAAAGACAAACGTGACAAATAAAGGAAGATTTGGGTCATCATGTTTACTCTGTTTTATAAAGGCCCATATTGTCTTTTAGACTGGACCCGCCTCGTTTCAAACGTGTGCACCGATCGAACAATAATCTAGAACTGAACCGCGTCCTCTTGATAACGCGTCCTCTCATGTAGTTGTCTGCACTTGTCTGATTTTTATTATTTGATAAAACTTAGAAAGTGGGATTCACATATTTTGAATTTTGTTTTGTTATTCTAATCTAGCTGATGCAAAGTTTACTATATATATATATATATGGATATCTTCATGAATCATCTGCTCTACCAGTTGTATATTTTTTTCGCTTTGAAGAATTAGTATTGAGAACCCTTTATAAGTAAAGAAGAAATAAAATGAATTGGTTATTGTATGAGAAAACATGAAGATCACAAATTGATGATATCAAGTAAAACAAAGCAAAGGAAAGAAACTTTGACATTTACCATCACAGAAAATGGATCTTGTTTGTTGGTCTTTAGTTTTGCTCTCAAAATTAGAAACCCTATCTTATATATACTTTAACATAAGAAGAAGAATAAGACCATCAAGAGGGGTTAAGCAAACAAACCATTGGACTCCCTCCTTGTTGTACACTTTTTTTTGGCTCATCTTCTCCCTCAAGTCCCAACAGTTTCTTTTTATTCAAGTGTTCTTACCAGTTTCTTTAAGAGAGTTGAGTCTGCGAAGTCTCTGGTCAAGTTCTGCCAGCACCGCCGGTTCCTGCTTCTTCCTCTGCTTAGATATTGTGTTGGTTGTCATTGATCCAATTTTCTCAAACGCCACCTGTAACAAAAAAAATATGTTATTGGATTATGAATCTTCAACATATAATAAACTATTTGGATTAGTAATATGGCTTACCGTCAATAATTCATCCGGGTCAAAGAGCTGGTGAGAGGTGGTCTGTATAATGTTGATCACATCACCGACCTGGTGAGTCATAAGCAGCTCGTTTTCTTTCATCTGGCAAATAAAAACAGAGATCGGTAAAATGATACTTAATCTTGAGGAAAAGGTTATTGAAAATGGTGATCCAAAGGAAGAGAATGACTAACCTTGAATATTGCCAAAGCTGCATGGAAAAGAACCTTTGCTCCTTCATAGAAAAGTACATCCCACACTCTTAGAGTTGTCTGCAAACAAAAGTTCAATGCATCCTCAATAAAAGCAAGCTTAGAAAGCAAAAAAGTCAACAGTTTGTATAAAGAACCTCTGAAGGCAAGCTTTTGGAGAAGAGACATAGAAACCACTCTGTGGCTACAAGGGAAACATCAAAGCCCATATCGTCAAGATGAGTAGCTATTCTGCAAAAAATAAACAACAAGAATCTGTCAGCTTGTGAAGCTAATTGCTTAGAACTAAGGAAGAAAAAGAAAGAAAGACATACCGAGGACACTTCTGGGCAAGCAGATCTTTGAAAACCCGCTGCTCAACATGGCATCCAGACAAGTTGGTCGTGTAGCAGTCACGGACCAATACGTTTTCCAAAAGAACTGCTAGCATCCAGAACGCGTCTTCTTCTGTCTTCATCACAAGCAATAGTAACGCCGCAACGTAGTTTAGCCCCTACCACACAAAAAAAACATCACTGATTAAGATCAAATAACTCAACTGACTAAAGACAATGGATATGGAAAAAAGAATGAGTGATTACCTGACAATAGCCAACATCAGAGTCGCGAAAAGAATAGCCAACAAGCACACGTCGTAGAGCAGCATGACCTTCTGGAGTGTCCAACCAAGGATGCCCTGGGAATGTCCTTGGCAGATCCTACAAAAAGTGTATACACAACGTCAAAGTCAAGAAGGTTGCACTATCAGATAATTGGAATCAACTTATCATCTCAAATATTCCCAAATAACGATCAATCAACCAGTAATAGCAGAAGAAAGGCTCAGCTGTACACAAGAATGAACAACGGATCTAGAACAATCCTAAAATAAAAAGATTTAATCAAAATCTAATAATTGTCTGAACACAAAGAGTGAACAACAGATCTCAACAGACAGACCAAAACAAATCCTAACACAAAAGGATCAACGAGAATCAAATCCTAGATTCTCTTGAACAACAAACCCAATCAAACAAATCAGCCAAAAAACTCATAAAACACAAACAATAAGAACAAAAAATTTCATAAAAATTGAGACTTTTTTTGGATAAGAGATCAAAACTCAATAAAAATCGAAACTTTTTTGGATAATAAGAGATCAAAAACTCACATGATCAATCTGCAACGTAGCAGGCGTGACCTTCCCATCAACAGCCTTACTCAAATCACTATAATAACTCTCCGGCACAGTAGACTTCTTCTTCGCAGCGCCAGAGAGAGAGAACCAAACCTTAGGCCTCAACACAGGAGGGATCCCTTTCCTAACCAACCTCTTCAACGTAATCGCATTCGTCAAAGTCGAGATCTTGAGAGACGTCTTCTTCAAGGCGATACCGTCGCCGATCATGAGAATCTCCGGCTGGAGATACCAGTTAGCTCCCTTGCTAGCTTCCAAAGCCCACCACACCCGCCCCTGGTTCCTCACCTTCTCTCGAACCTCGTTGAGCACGTTCACGTCGTCGACATTGCCTTCCACCGTGAACCCGTAGAGGTCCTGGAACTTGACGACGATGTTGGCGCGGCGGGCGTGGATGCTGGGGCGGAGGATGGGGATCTGGGATTGGAGCTCCATCGTTAGGTCTCGCCTGTTTTGGATCCCAAACATCTTTTTGGGCTTTTTTTTTGGTTGTCTGAATTTTCGTCGATTTTTTTCAGACCAAAGCACGAGCTCTCTCTCAGACCAAACTTTCGATGTTTTTTTTAATGTTCGTCACGTTCTGCAAACGCTATCGCCTTGAAGCTTTTTTTTTTCTCTCTCTCTCGACCTGATCTTTCTCCTCTATGCAGTTAAATTAATTTTTGTGAATTTAAAAATTCAGAAACAGAAAAGAAGAAGCCAAAAAGAACAAAAGATTTTTTTTTTTTCGATCTCGTGAGGAGGAATGACACTAAAAATGGAAAGACAGGTGATGGAATCACCGCCTTTAAATAAATAGGAAATTTTATTAACTGAAAGGAAATGGAAATTCCAGAGGAGCGTTGAATTGAAATCACGCGTCGCTCAACAGAGAAAGAATGATTGAGAGGAGGAGGTGAGAGGAGAGATTATCTAGAGATAAAAGTGGGGGTTGAATCTGGAAGCTCTAATTTTTATTTGGGTAGTTTTTATAATTTCATGATGATGATAATGATTTTGGAACGTTGGGGTTTGAAACGAGAGCTTTGAATTTTTATGGGGTTATTGTATAATTTCATGAAGATATTTTGAAACGTTGGGTTTTACTTTTGAATCATGGCCAATATTATGAATTTATTCTTTTCAATAAAAGACAACCTTGAACGTTTGTTTGGTCTTAGCTATGTCCTTATCTTAGTGAGGACATTTATAATAAAAAAAAAGACAAGTAATATTGTTTAAACTTAATTAACACAATAAATAATGTCCTTTTTATACGTTTGATTGATTTCATTTTTTTAGTCGTTGTCAAAAAAAAAAGATTGATTTCATTTTTACTTCAAATGTAAAATTAATTTTACTGACAACGTTGTGATTAAAATTATTTTCTATCTAAAGCATATAGATTCCTATTTAGAGCTACTGCTAGTGCTACATGATCCACTCGAATATGTGTCTAGCTGAACAATCCCAGCAGTTCAAAGCTTTCCTTGGAGTTATATTATGCTTCGCATAGCATCAATACTTGTGGAGCTAATGATTGTGCATTCGAAGATTCAAATTTTAAAGTCGTGCATGCGTTAAAACAACTTTAAAACGTAAGACGGCAAAAACGTGCTGAAGTGCCCATGTAGTCTGTGTATATTGAATAAAATTAAGGTGCAGCAAATGAGAACGACACGTACATTTTTTTTAGGATAAACTTTAATATCTATATATAATTGGATCATATTCTCTCATTGGGGGTTAATATATGGTATCCCATAATTGAATTTATTTTATTAGATTTGCTTCAAAGATACGTGAGTCCACGACTCTACTAGCCTTGATCATAGCTTTGCATTTTGAAGTCTAGCCATTGTTAAATTCCTCCCCATTCGTTTTGACAGTATAAAACTATAAATTATGTATTAATTTTATTTTGTTTTTTTGAATATATGTATTCATTTGCTAATCAACCATTTAATTCAAATTATTTATAATAGGTAATAGCTATTACGTAAAAACACTATATATATATATATTGGATATTAAACATCTCCAAAATTTAAATATGATCTTGATGATATGCACAGATTTATGGACTCACTACGTCATTCATTGAACTTTGCCGGTAGGACGCAAGACAACCTCACCATTACTAAAATTTAATAATGCCAATGTGACTGGTGTAGAGGATAATATTCTAAAGTGATAATCGGTTTTATACACACAAAATGGGCTTTTCTTAATAATTTGAGTCCACTTGAACTTATAATCTCATGCCTCAGATAAACACCAACACAATGTATATAGAAAGACTTTGAAGTTTGAAAGATTTGTGTATTTTGATTTATGGATAAGTGTTGAATAAGAAAGAAAATAATCAATGAAAAATATTTATCTCCAGCTCGATCTATGATACATACAACATATAAGTTGTATCATTGTAATATATGAGGGATTATGGTATTGTTGTTAACAACTTCCTCGAATGAGCACTTTTCCTACTGGATCTGATGAAAGACTCTTGAGCCTATAACAACTCTTGGCCCATCTCATCAACACATTAATCCGGTTTGTTTCCTCGCAAATTAAAACGATTATTATTTTATTATTGTACAAAAAAAAAAGATAAACTTTATACAATATTTTATTTGAAATAATAATTTGAATGAGTCTTCAGTATTTAAAATACTTATCTAATAAATAGTATACATATATGTGTATTTCTTATATCTTATTATATATTATAGTTGACAAAGAAGTTGATATTAATAAAATATATATATTGGTCTATAGTTTATTCAGTCAATTGATGTAAGTTGAGTGTGTTGTTCGTTCGTGCATCTTTGAAAGTGACCCATAATTACCAAAATACTTTTTTTTTTGTTTTGAGATCTTACGTTCAAATTCGCTAAAATATTGATATTTTTAATCATAAATTAATATAATATATTTGAAATAAAGTTTTATAAATCTTAATCAAGTATAAAAGATTAGATAACTAAATAATAAAATAAATATATTTAAAGATTTTGATAATTATTATTTGAAAATAAGTATTTATTGTGCTAGAAACTAGTTTTTCATCATATAAATTTAAAAATTAAAATACTATATATATATATATTTATTGACTTACCAGGAAGAAAATCTATATTAATATTTGATTATTTTCAAAATAATACATTCTAAATGTTTTTGACTAAATGAATATTTTAAGCTTTTATATAATACAAAATATTTCATTTTAATAAAAAATTGTTATTCACTATAAGTTTGATATTTTAAACGTATTAGTATTTTTATGGTATAATATTTTTGAATTGATAATGTTTATACCAATAAATATTTTAATTATGTTAGTGTGACAACAGTAGGAATAACATGAAGACAAATAAAATAAACAAGGAAGAACAAAATTATAGAAATATTTTATTAAATTATAATCAGTAATATAATCTAACAAATAAATATAATTATTCATTAAGGATAATAATAATAATGTAGATAGATAGATTTCGTTGTCAAAATAAAGTTACATACTAATTTCTAACTTATCTCATGGATTAAGAATATTTTTTCCATATTTAATAGAATAGATATACATAATCGATAATTTAACCTGTGTTTAAAAAAAAAAATTCCAACTAACTTCCATTATTGAACTATACCACCAGGAATTTAAAAATAAGAGGAGAATCTTCTTGTAAGCGAATCTGTTATGTAAGAAGAGGTTGTACCCGACAAAGACATTCATCCTTCTCTGTTCCCGCCGTAACTAATCTCCTCATCTTTGCAAAGAAATCGTCTCTGTTTGAAAACTTGCGATGGGAACATGGAAGAAGAAAAACAGTTATACGAACAAAGTTAGCTACATATCAGTCCCAGCTCAGATCATAAAGTCAGTTTCTTCCTCGTCTCTTCGAGACAATAAATCTTCAAAGAGGAACACGACCAAGTTCTTGTTTCTTCTCCTCAGAAACCCAAAGCTCTGGGCGTTCTGTCTCCTCTCGCTTTCTGTTTTAGGAATTGTATCACGACTTGGTCCTTGTCTTTCTCCTTCCGGTCCACATCAAGAAAGTCAACTTCAGAGCTCGGATTCAATTGCGTATACCCGATCAAACAGTACTCATGCTGAGATTCCGAATGCAGATGATCCATCTTTAGATATGATTCCAAAACCACCAGTGGCTGTTGTGGAGAAGAATGAGACCTTTGGTGGTGATTCAAAGCTGATCATCACCTCTAGACATGCTTTTTGGAAACAGCCTGATGGATTAGGATACAAGCCGTGCCTGGACTTCAGCGCTGCGTACAGGAGAGAGAGCAAGAGGGTTGTTAGAGAGAGGAGAAAGTATCTGATGGTGGTTGTCTCCGGTGGGATGAACCAGCAGAAGAATCAGATTGTGGATGCAGTTGTGATTGCCAGGATCCTAGGTGCTGTTCTTGTCGTCCCAGTATTGCAAGTCAATCTAATTTGGGGTGACGAGAGGTAAGAACTTTAACAAGTTGAACATAGATGGATCATAAGAATGTTCTGAATGTATTTATTTTATTTTTTTTGCAGTGAGTTTTCAGATATATTTGATTTAGAGAGATTCAAGAGTGTTTTAGCAGATGATGTGAAGGTAGTCTCTTTGCTGCCGGCAAATAAAATAATGACTAGACCAACAGAAGATGGTGGTATGCCTTTCAATGCCTCTCCTCAATGGATCCGTTCACACTATCTAAAACGAGTAAGATTCATACATCATCATCCTTTGAGTAACTCTCTTCTATGGTTAACTATTTGGTTTAAACCAACGGGGTTGGACTAGTGACACTTGAGGGATAACCCCAATACAGTGAATCCGTAGTTTGATTCCCGTTGGCTACAAATGTCGGCATCGCTGGGACCCACAGATTAGTCGGTTGACTTCGGTTACCGGATTAATTCAAAAAAAAAAAAACTATTTGGTTTACCTTATCAGATTCTTTGTTGTTTCATGCAGTTTAACAGGGATGGGGTTCTGCTTTTAAGGAGATTGGATTCAAGATTGTCTAAAGACTTACCCTCTGATCTCCAGAAGCTTCGTTGTAAGGTACGTAAGCAAAAAGTGTTTGGTTTCTTTTTCTTCTCCTCGGTTAACAAACATGTGTGTTTTAGGCAGCATTTGAAGCACTGAAGTTCTCGCCAAGGGTGATGGAGTTGGGGAAGAAGCTAGCAGAGAGGATGCGGAGCAAAGGTCCTTACATTGCGCTTCATCTTCGGTTGGAGAAAGACGTGTGGGTGAGAACAGGCTGCCTTACTGGTTTGAGCTCAAAGTACGATGAGATTGCAAGACAAGAAGGGATCAAACGGCCTGAGCTCTTAACAGCCAAATCTAGCATGACACCTAATGAGAGGAAACTCGCAGGTCTATGTCCGTTAAATGCCAAGGAAGTAACAAGGTGAGTGAGTGAGCTACTGTTTTCTTTACATGTGTTAAGAGAGAGACATAAGTTTTCAGTTCTACTTTTGTGTGTGTTTAGGCTGCTTAGAGCACTTGGAGCACCGAGAGACGCGAGGATCTACTGGGCGGGAGGGGAACCTCTGGGCGGAAAGGAAGCTTTGAGACCGTTAACAAGTGAATTCCCACATCTTTACAACAAATACGATATAGCATTGCCCCATGAACTCAAACCTTTCGCGAAACGAGCTTCAATAATGGCAGCAATAGACTATATAGTATGCAAGGAGAGTGATGTGTTCATGGCATCTCATGGAGGGAACATGGGCCGCGCGATTCAGGTACACACACCCTTAAGGTTTTAACTGGTTTCAATGGTCACCTCAATGTTTGTGTTTAGTTTACACATTTGTTTAACTAATCTTTCAGGGTCACAGAGCTTATGAAGGACACAAGAAGCTTATAACACCAAACAAAAGGCAAATGCTCCCATACTTTTTGAACACATCAATGACTGAGACAGAGTTTGAGAAGATGATGAAGAAATTACACAGGCAATCTCTAGGACAGCCAGAGATAAGGGTTAGCAAAGCTGGAAGAGATGTTACAAAGTATCCTGTTCCTGAGTGTATGTGCAATAATCAATCCACTCCCACTATTTAAAGCTTCTTTATTGTTGCATATACGGTTGAATACAGATAATTATTTATCATTAATAAAAGGGTTTAACATGCTTCTTTTACTAAAGTTTCTATGCTTTATTTTGGAACTAAGATTCTATCTTCTCATTCATTAATAAGAAGCATCAAACCCCAATAGATTGAACTGATTCACATAGAGGCAGAAACACATGAGACGATTCATTTAAAACGCTTAATAATTCATAAAGCTCAAAATCTTACAGAAAAGAAACAAATCTTTCACCAGGAAACTTTGCAAGACACACCAAACTTAAAAAGCTTATTTTCCACAGTGTATCAAACTGCCTGCACCTAGGAAAAGCCCAAAAATTGCTGCGCTGCCGAGTGTTGTTTGCCCAATGTACCTTATCTTCATAAGCCCAGGTACCTGCAGAACAAAAAAGAAGAAGGAACAAATGATCACCAAGTAGTGATATAATACAATCCCCCAAACGGTTAATTTTGATTGAGATTTTTCACAACAAGAGCAGTTCTAGTCTTGACATAAAGCGCTAAGACTTAGAATTCATCATCCTCACAAGCTCAAAAATAAACACAACAAGAGCAAAACAATCATAACTGAAGCGTTAGACCAAAATAAAGTTCTCTAACACGGTGGTGACATAAATGCACAAGTCAATTAGTTAATGCTCAAAAGTGAAGACAGAGGCATAAGACAACTATATCCATGAGTGAGTATGTATGCATTCACCAAGAAGAACCAAACAATCCTATGCATAATCCCTCAGTATTCTTTCCAGTTTCTCTCATCAGAATGTTTTAGAAAAATATTTCATTTTATTTTTAAAAAAAAAAAGCTTGAAAAGATGTCATCGGAGAGTAGAAATTAGAAAATCCCATTTACCCTGAATCTAATCGCCTCGTAAGTTCCATAGACCGCACCTGATAATAAACACACACACACGAGATTTTGTCAACAAACAAGTATAAGTCTACCTATCGATGTATTCGTCGAGATTATTACAATCATTCGATAAACTAATAAAAAATAGGGATTTAGGGGTTTTCCCCCGAGTGGAAAAAAAAGGAAAATGAAAGGGAGAGAAAGATTACCTACAGCACCGCCAAGTGCGCCGCCGATTGCAACTCCGGCAGTGATTCTAGTCAAACAACTTGTTTCTCTAGCCATCTTTGGAACACTTGTTTCTCTGGGAGGTTTTGGGACAGTTACTTACTTTTGATGTGTGTTTTCTTTCTGTCGGGAAATTATTTTGAGGTTGCCCTCTCGCCGCTTTTTAAGTTTTTTTTTTTTTTTTTACTTGGAGAATAATAATGGATTTTGCCTTTCGGGACAAGGCCAACAAGAGTTACCGCGACTTCTTACAAAACCAAATCTTAACCGTATGTCTACGAGTTTGGTTCATTTGAATATTTTTGGTTCGGGCAGTTTGTTTAGGAAAAGTAGAATAATCAAATTTAGTTATTGGTTGAATATAATTTTTTAAAACGAATTTGACTAAATTTTGTCTTAATTCATGTAAATTTGGTTGGTTCGATTCATTGATTTAAATTTTAACATGTATTTTTTATATAATTTGGTATAACTAGATATGATTTTCATACATTGATTAGGAAAATAAATTCAGTTTATTGATCGGTTTGTCCAAACCAAATCAACTAGTAAACCAAAATGTTGTCTTCAAGATGCCGCCGGACTCATATCACTCAACTACATGGCGTTGGAAAGTAAGGCTTTATTTTGAAAATATGAAAACATTTTTTTTTTCTTTTTTGAGAGTTTTGTTCATGATGCTTATTGGAGAATTATTCATAGGTATGCCGGGGATGTGTATGCGATATTCTGTAATGAGTTTTTATGTGTTCAAAATTGTCAAAACACCTAAACTGGTTCATCAAAAAGAGTGTCAAAAGCTATGAACCAAGGTAGTTGAGAGTTAGATTAGGCACCAAGTCACGATATAATAATAATCACAAGAGTCAACTACTGCTATGAGCAAATCAAAGGACATCATGTCTCACTAATGAACTTGAGAAACTTGGATATTTTAATATATATATATATATAGGTGTACCAGAAAATGGAAAACACCAAGAACAACTTTTTGTCATATATTCTTCTGACCAGAAAATAATACTTGTGCATTAAGTTAGGTCTATATGCCGACTGGTTTTGTGTTTGTATGTGGTTTTGTCACGATGTGCTTCTAAATAAAGATATCTGTAAGGTTGTTTTGCAAATCATAATTGTTTTATGACGTGTCAATTACGATATTTTCACAAAATAAAATTGAAAGAAAATCTCAACTCATTGGGTGTTGTTTCTTTATCCTCTCATCTCATCTCATCTCTGGCCGACAAATAAAACAAAAAAACACACACCTAATCATAGGTTTCTCCATCTATTGTCTGCAGGATGATGCAATTTCTCCAAATTATTTCGTAATTTTGTTGTTTTTTTCTTCGGTTAGACGTTTCCCCTCCTCGGTAGTTATACCAAACACAATCTGTTGTTCTCCCTCTTCTACCAAAATATTCAACTGATTCTCAAATAAAATTCAAATGTTTTGTCCTTTATTTTCTTAAAGATTCTCGTTCAGGGCATGTAGTGGAATCTTTCGGACAAAAGCTGTTTGAATGTCCCAGTTCTTTTCTGAACATCTATCGTGTTCTCGTTGTCTCGGGTCTAGTTTAGAAATGTCTCTCGGCCAAACAAATGTCAATCCTATCGAAGTTTCTTCTGGTATCCAACACAATCATTTTAATCTCCTCCAAGTCTTTCCTATGAAATTTTTTTAAATGTTTGGCTTTGTCTTTCAGGGTCGCATGCTTGTTTATATGACCTTTTATGTTCAGAGACACCAAGAGGGACTCTTCAAAAGGATTTTCAGACATCAACTTCTGGTAATATCTAAACTTTTCTAAGTTAAAGATGTAGATGGTCTCATGTCCTCCTGTTTGGTATTTTCAGATCCTCGAGATCGGTTGGAGAAGTTGTTGAAGCAATCTGGTAATAAGTATTGTGCTGACTGTGGATCTCCTGAACCTAAATGGGTGTAAGTTGACTGACATATATATGTGTGTTCTTGTACATTTTTTTATTGATAGATTGAATCATTTCTATTGGTGTTGTGTAGATCGTTAAGTCTTGGTGTATTTATCTGCATTAAGTGTTCTGGAGTACACAGAAGCCTTGGAGTTCATATATCAAAAGTACTCTCTCTCATCACAATCTGGCTTCTCTCTGCTTTTTTATATGTTTAGAGCCTTTTAATTAATTTGGCCGTTAATCACAGGTTTTTTCAATTAAGCTAGATGAGTGGACAGATGAGCAAGTTGATATGCTTGTAGGGTACGGTGGAAACAGTGCAGTGAACCAGAGATTCGAAGCTTGCAACATGGACCAGTTAAAGAAACCAAAACCAAATTCTAATAATGAGGAACGCAATGATTTCATCAGGTGACATATTTTACTTATAATCTGTTTATAATCATATTTTATTTATAATCATCTCATTGTTTGTATCTTAAATCCACAGGAAGAAATATGAGTTGCACCAGTTTATGGATCCACAAGATAGTGCTTTGTGCACTTATGAGCAGCCTACCATAATAAATAATTCACTACCGTCTTTATGTTCTGCTAGTGCTAGCCACCGGTCTGCCAAAAACCGTATTGGTCAAGCATTTAGGAATAGCTGGGGAAGAAGAGAATCTGATCACAAATGCCCCAAGAAGAGCAATTCTATGGTAAATAAGCAGTGGACATGCATGCATACATTTAGGTAATAAATGTTGCTAATGTTAGTTGTTGTGGGTGTGTTATATAGGCAGGTATGGTTGAGTTTGTCGGATTGATTAGAGTTAATGTGGTTAAAGGAACAAACCTAGCGGTTCGAGATGTAATGACCAGCGATCCTTATGTTATCCTTTCTCTTGGACAACAAGTAAGCTCTCTTCAAAATCTCTCTACACTTGTATGATTTAAAACTAAATTCTCATGGAAACTTATTCTGATTTTCTCTTTACGTTGTTGAAGTCGGTGAAAACAAGAGTGATAAAGAACAACTTGAATCCTGTGTGGAATGAGACCTTGATGCTTTCCATACCTGAGCAGATGCCTCCTCTCAAAGTGGTAAGTGTTTGTGTCTTTATAGTTTTTAAAAAATATTGAAAAGATGTGAAATCTATTAAAACTGAAAACAGAGAGCTCTGTACTCAGCTCTTGAACCTATAAAACAAAAAACTATTAACTAGTTGTTGTTTAACTGCTATAAAAATAGGTTAAACACTAGTACACCGAGTTATACCAAACTCTTTAACATGTAACGTTTTGCAGCTAGTGTACGACAAGGATACATTCACGACAGACGATTTCATGGGGGAGGCAGAGATAGACATACAACCATTGGTGAGTGCAGCAATAGCTTACGAGACATCTAGCATAAAAGAACCGATGCAGCTGGGGAGTTGGGTGGCGAGCAAAGAGAACACATTGGTGAGTGATGGGATAATCTCACAGGACGAAGGAAAAGTGAAACAAGACATATCCCTCAGGCTTCAAAAAGTGGAGAGAGGTGTTCTTGAGATACAACTTGAATGTCTTCCTCTCACTCAATGATTGATAACACTCTTTTGTCTCCCTCTTTTATGTTGTTTTGATTAGAGATGCTACTTTCTTGTTGATCCACCTCAAACCCTATGTAAAAAAAAGCCATAACTTGATTGATGATTCTTCAGAACCAATATCCAAATATTACGAAAAACGATCAAGAGTTTCAATCCAATTTTCCTTTTAAACATTAATGTATGGTTCGGTGTATAAATTTCTTAAGATGGATATATTATTGTGTTGTTTTAATCAGTCAGCACCATAAAGGAACTAATCTTGTTCAATTTTCCCTTTTTGAGGATAGGATAACATTACAAGTTGCAAATGTGTCACACCACTTCTTGATGAAGCAAAAATATAAAAACCCGAATACAATAATAATCCAAGCAGTAGATTAATATATAAACAAGATGGTTAAATAATAAGTTAGCCTTAATTAACTGGAATAATTACTTGAAATTTCTTAATATCACATATTTTTTTGGTCAACATCACATTTTTTTTACTATACATTAGAGCATACATTAGAACATGATTAACCATGGTTCTTAAGTTAGTGTTCTTGATTTGACACTTTTTTTTTATACATTTTTGTCGAGTAAGAATCGGCTCTTATATTATTTATTTAATAGACAGTTCTTAGTTTTTCTCAATTAAAAATTAAGAAATGGTTTTTAGCCGAAGCTAAAAACCTATGAAGCACGGAGACGTCAAAGTGATTGACGTATCCGTACCGGAGACGGAAACATGTAATTATGGAATGTTTCTGAACAGTTTGTTTTAATATTTTTCTTTCTTAAGCTTGTTCCCTTTCTTTTCATCCAAATAAAAAATAAGAAATAAAAGTCTAAACTAAGATTTTGAATTTATAGCCTTCTTTCTAATGTTTTAGTTTATAAACTTTTCACTAGACAAGATTTACAATGATATTTTTTTCATTTTTCAGTATATAAATATACATATACATATATTTGTTGATATATATATACCGTACCCGTACCTATAAATTTTTAGTTTTGCCGTTTTCCATCTTCGTTTCTGTATCCGTATCCGTTTCGGTGCAACATAGCCATGAACCCCCACCGTAAAAATCCGGGTTAATCATGGTTACTCTTGGATGTTGAAAATAGTTACCGCGTTCTTTATTTTATATTTATGTAGAGAGAGATTAGAGATATGGGGCCAACAAGTCCGGTAACACGTTTAGTATAATTAAATAATAACAATCTCCGGTTTAAGGTTCAGCTGTGCGTCGACGAGATCTCAGATCTCTCTCCGATACTCCGGCGAGATGAGTTCTCCGGTACGAAAGATCTACGAGATCTGATCGACATCCTTTTGATTTCTTCCTTTGTTTGGAATCGAATCGTCGTCTCTGATCTACCTTTGTTTGATTTCAGGGAGCGAGCATGTTCACCAATTTCACCAAGCTCTGCAAAGGCCTCGCTCTTGTGCTCGTCGTTGGCCACGTCTTGGTTCACTTCGTTCCCGCCACCGTCACGTACCTCGCGCTCATTCCCGCGAGGTATCCCCTCCTCCTTACTCACTCGAATTTTGATCTTGCCTGCGGTGAAACTGATTGGTTAAGGTTCCGTTTAGGTCAAATCAGATGAGAAATTGTATTAACCTAGGATGCGAATTTGATGATCGAATTCTTGAAATTTCCACTGTGAAATGATCTTTGATGCTCTTTGCATAGTGTAATCAGACTTACTTTAGTTCAGTTCATGACTTGTGTTACACTCTCTTGATTTTAGGACTATTCCTTTTGGCTGGAATCTGATTACAAGCGGCTACTTTGAACTCTCTGTATATGGGGTATTGTTTCTCTGCTTCAGCTTGTTCCTATCTAGTCTTGATCTCTAGTGCTTGAGTGACTGTTGCAGGTTGTATTCAGCACCGTTTCTCTACTCTTTATGGGAAAGTTTTTGGAGCCTGTCTGGGGTTCCAAGGAGTTCCTTAAGTTCATCTTCGTCGTGAACTTCCTTACCTATCTCTGTGTTTTCGTTACAGCCATTGCTTTGTACTACATTACCAGGCTCGAAATCTACCTGTGAGTACTCTTTAAGTTTCTTTCTTGTTTATTATATTATATCCTCTCACTTTAGTATATGAAGGGATGTTTTAATTATATAACCTCTTGTATGTTGTCTCGTGGGTTAGATATATGCCCTTTGCTGGTTTTCATGGTGTCTTGGCAGGCCTTCTTGTTGGGATCAAGCAGATAATACCTGACCAGGAGGTACTACTCGTAAAGATAAAAGCAAAGGTAATAAGTAATAACCCTTTCTTTTTTTTTGCTTTCTAGTAAGAAGTGATAAAAGCTTTGACATTTTCTTAGTTTAACCTGGGCTAGTTGAAGAAGAGCTCATATCCTATTCTTGCTTGTGGTTTATATGCTGCAGTGGTTGCCCTCTATTATGCTAGTTTTGTCAATAGCCTCAAGCTTCTTCACACTAAATTCAGCAGCATATCTTCCCACTTTGATATTTGGTACGTATATGGGCTGGTTATACCTCAGATACTTACAGAGGAGGCCAGAGACAAAGCTCAGAGGTGATCCGAGTGATGACTTCGCCTTCTCCACCTTCTTTCCTGAACTTCTCAGGTGAAAGAATATTTAACTTCTTTTCATTCGAGTTGGCTCACAAAGTAATACTTTACTTACTTGCTGCTTGTAAATTTTCCTCTTCTCAATAAATGCAGATCGGTGATTGAACCTATAGCCTCGATCTTTCATCGGATGCTTTGTGGACGATCAAATGCCACCAGCGAAGACCATGGCTATACTACCAGCGGTGCTCCATTACCCGGCTCTGACTCTGCTGAAGCTTCCAGGAGGAGGTAAAATACTTCTTCTTTTTTTTAAGGGTTTTTAGTAATTAAACCCCTCAACTAAAGATGAATCGTAAAAAAAACCCTCAACTTTAAATCCTGTGAAATAAACCCTCAACTTTAGTTCCGTTAACATATGTTACCCTCCGTCTAAAAAACCGTGACGGAGGGTGAAATATGTTAACGGTTTATAAGTTGAGGGTTTATAATGTTGAAAACTTAGTTGAGGGTTTTTTTTACGATTCAAAAATAGTTGAGGGGTTTTATCACTAAAAGTCATTAAAGAGTTTTTAAGTTATTTATTATCCATTTATACATTGTTTTAGATTGATTTGTAAGCCTTTAAACCTAATTTATATTTTTAATACATTAATATATTATAAAATTAATTTATACTTCTTAAATTAATAATTTTCAACACGATTTACAATTTATTATAACTTCAAAATATTAAATTATTTGATATTTGACAATAGTGATATAAAAAAAATTGTGTGTTTATATCGTCATTTTCAAATATCAAATAATTGAAAGTTTCTAAGTTATATTAAGTCTTAAATAGTGTTGAGAATAATTCATCTATGAAGTCAATCTTTCTATTTGGAGTATGACGTACTTTTTCTTATTTTCATGATTTTTATCATCAGGCTCATACTTTCCTATATTGTTCTTGATTTATTGTATTACTTTATGTTTCAAATATATTATTGATCAAGAAAATAAAAATATAATGTAGTTATTCAGAAATCAATGAGAATAAAAATAATCATGCATTATTTTGGAGGGGGGAAAAGTATGAACCGGATGACAGAAATCATGAAAATAGAAAAAAATGCGTCGTACTCTAAATAGAAAGATTGACTTCATGGATGAATTATCTCGACACTACTTAAAACTTAATATAACTTAGAAACTATAAATTATTTCATATTTGACAATGACGATATAAACACACAAATTCTTTTATATCACTATTGCCAAATATCAAATAATTTAATATTTCAAAGTTATAATAAGTTGTAAGTAGTGTTAAAAATTATTAATTTAAGATGTATAAATTAATATACAAATATATTAATGTATTAAAATTTATAAATTAGTTTTAAAGGCTTATAAATCTTAAAACAATGTATAAATGATAATAAATAATTGAATAACATTTAATGACTTTTAGTGATAAAACCCCTCAACTAAAGATGAATCGTAAAAAAAACCCTCAACTAAAAATCTAGTGAAATAAACCCTCAACTTATAAACCGTTAATATATGTCACCCTCCGTCACGGTTTTTTAGACGGAGGGTAACATATGTTAACGGAACTAAAGTTGAGGGTTTATTTCACAGGATTTTTAGTTGAGGGTTTTTTTTACGATTCATCTTTAGTTGAGGGGTTTAATTACTAAAAACCCTTTTTTTAACTTTCTTATCTCTTTCATGCTCTACTACTGGTAGATTAGATGCAAATGCCCAGAGCTATTTGGGACCTAGTGCAGATCATTTCTTCAAACATTAGTATAAATTGTTTCTTGGCTAGACATTGTTGAAACATAATCTAGGATTTGGTTAGTAATGAATGATCCTATTCATTCAGTTTCTAAGAATAAACAGTTCTGGTTTGTCAATTGTCATCATAATTTTTTCAAAATCCAAAGAGAAAACTATTTCCGATTCTCAAAAACAAAACCGACCTTCTTTTGATCTTCCAAAAAAATCTTGTTGCTGCAGAGAAAGAGGAGCTAGAGCTCTAGAGGAGAGACTTGCAACGGAAAGGTTAGTTCCTTCAAGGAACAAAGATGAGTTGCAGAGTGATGCTTTGGATAGCGTTTAAGTGGAGACTGCAACTAGTTTTGTTGAAGAAGTTGTGTGGGTTCTTGTTTTTTTTTCTGTTTGTTTATGAAATTGGCTTTATACAGACAGAACCGATCAGCTTCTCCGTAAATTCTTATGACAGTTAAAAAGAAATTAGTGCATTAATTTCACTGGACGAGAGAATTATAGATGTATACATGTTTCACTACCTCCAGGTTTTTTTTCCTTTTTTTTGGTAATGAAATTGGCTTTAGACAGACAGAACCGATCAGCTTCTCCGTAAATTCTTATGACAGTTAAAAAAAAAATTAGTGCATTAATTTCATTGGACGAGAGAATATAGATGTATACATGTTTCACTACCTCCAGTTTTGTTATGCTTGTTTCACCATATCCGTATGTATTTGGTTTCCGTGGGAAGTTCTCAATGAGAGGAAAAAAGACAAAACGAAATTGGAAATGACGTCAGCCTTGACAAGTTAACCACGTCAGGCAATAGTTCAATCTTTGTTGTATGGAACAGAACAACCACGTCAGGAAACTAGTTAAGAAGGAGATCAGTTTATTCTTTGTAATGTACTAATGTGATTGCAATATATCACATAGATTCTAAAGAGCTAAAGTAAAGAATGTTAATTCCTTTGACAATTTTACTTTCAGAGTTGAAACAGAAGAAATAAAATGTTTTAAAGGAGCTTAAGAAAACTCCTCCATTAGGGTTATTTCTGGTTTGGTTTAATATTATCACCTAACGCAGCACAAATAGTACAGAGTTAAAAGATAATGTCACACGCCAAATCTCAATCCGATGCAACAATCTAAACCTTCTCTAACTTAACCTTTGACATAGTTTACCAATTATCCATCTTCTCTCTTTTCTGTTAGCTCTGCCCACTACTATCACTGTAGGTTGACTCATACTACGTACCAAAACAGCATGTT
Source organism: Brassica napus (assembly GCF_020379485.1). Taxonomy (NCBI): domain Eukaryota; kingdom Viridiplantae; phylum Streptophyta; class Magnoliopsida; order Brassicales; family Brassicaceae; genus Brassica; species Brassica napus. Next base: position 26,334,231 of record NC_063438.1, on the reverse strand, counting down.
ACTTTATTTTTCTATTTAAATCGTATACATTTTTGGTCATCAAACAGGACGTGATACGATTGTAATATTTTTCGAAACAATATTTCTCTGCAGTGTATAGTTTTACGTAGTTGGAATTCTTCTAGTTTAGGGGCATTACCTTTCCACAGTAGAGATACCACCGAAAAAGAAGTAAACGTGAATTTGGTTTCTTACCGAAAACACAAAGACGTACTTTGACCACAATACAACAATATTGAAGGGAAACACTCATACTATAAGAGTTGAATTGTTTTCTAACTGGCTACAAATATTCGGCTTCAAATGATCTGAGACCGAAGTATGAAAAGGTTAACGGGTTGGAATTGGATTGAAGAAATAACTAACAAAGTTGAAGTTAAAGCTTTAACCAACAAAACTGCTTTTACTTGAGAGACTTTATATTTCAGTTATTTGCAGATAACCTAACTAAAACCCAAAGTCAATACTTACTTTCTCTGTTTAGGCCGAGATTAGCTCTTCCATTTTCAGCTCTTTTTTAAATAAACATGTGTATATGAAGCTCTCTTACATTCATGTCTCTTACCCATGAATTTTGGGATATGACCAGAATTTTCAAATTGTTAGCCAATCTTTTCCCATCACATAAGAAATTTACGGGTTTAATTTAAACCAATTATAAAGTAAAAGTGTAATTAATATGAGACCAAGTCATGCAATTCACCTTTGCCTATTTCGAATACTGCATTAGTAAATATAGTCATATTAACAAAAGTTCAGCTAATAATTAAAAATAACTCAATATAGTGCTTTTAGAACATGATTAACTTAAAATCCAAACAAAAACCTAGGGCATGTTCTTGTAAAAAAATATCTCGAATTTTTGTAAGTGAAAAAACAAACCAAGATTTTAAGGTAAAAAAACATCTTAGTCAAAAGAAAAAACAAACCAAGATTTTCAAAACCTTACCTTTAGACTTTAATCCAATGCCCTAAAACGATCCATCAAGAGAATGGTGAACTATGTGAGCGTACAACATGACGTCAGAAATACAATTTCTATTTGATAACTTGTTCTGAAAAGACCAACTTTGAAAATTTCCTTATTTATTATCCTGAAAACGCAAATGATTTTATTGCTTATAAATTTTACGTTAGGAATGTTATAGCAAAAAAGTAATGTTTATAGTTCATTTATCTTAATTCAATTTTCTGTCAAAGTGTCTTTAATTCGTGTATATTAATCAAACTAAAGTAAACGTCACTGTACATTTTTTAGGAAACGATTTGAGTAATGAAAGTGAGGAATTATAACGAACATATTTAATTTTTTCTAAATCTCTTTCAACTTTATACTTCTTTGTCTCCCTCTTTCATCTCTATAAATATAGGCACTTTTGCATTCTCTATGACACATCACTCATTTCTTTCCTCTTCTACGTCAAACCCAACCTTAATCTAACTTTGAGAGAATTTACCCAAAATAATGTATCAAAAGACCATAATCTTATTAACAATTCTCTCAGCGTCTCTTCGTTTCTGTTCCAGCAGCTACCCATTTGATCCTAGATATGATCAGTCCATGTCTCCCGATTTGTATCTTGAAACCAATCATCTACATGGTCACATTACACGTAACAATCACATGAAAAATCGCCATGGATATGCTCCTGCATCTTCTCCTCGAGCTTTTAACGTCAAATCTTTCGGTGCTAAAGCCAACGGAAACGACGATTCTCAGGTAACCGTAATGTTTTTCTATGGAAAATACAATCAATTAAAATTTTATATTCAATTTTAATATGAAATATATTGTAGGCATTCAAGAAAGCTTGGAACGCAGCTTGTTCATCAACCGGGACAGTTTACGTCGTGGTTCCGAAAAGTAGAGCTTACACTCTTAAGTCGGTCAAATTCTCCGGTCCATGCAAATCATCATTGATTGTTTTTAAGGTAAGATATAAGCCAATGCAAGTATAGGCTTAGTTATTGTTTTATGTATAACGTTTCATCATCTTATTTATAACTTCTTGTGAATGCGAATTAGATTTACGGAAAGATTGAGGCATGGAAAGATCCATCAGCCTACAAGGAACGTAGGCTCTGGATTGTTTTTGAAGCTGTAAATAACCTTCGTGTTGAAGGAGGTGGACGCATCGACGGTAATGGAAATAAATGGTGGCCAAATTCTTGCAAGATCAATCCTAATCTTGTAAGTTCTTAATTCGGATCATTGTCTCATAAGTCATAAAGGACTTAAAACTCTAGAAACTGATATTGAATACCATTTTCTTTTCGTTAAACAGCCATGCCTGGGTGCTCCAACGGTGAGAACCTCAAACGCCCTTACCTTATTGCTACTTATAAATATTAAATAATGAATTAATGTGATTAAATAAACTAATGTGGCAGGCGGTTACGTTTGTGGAGTGCAAGAACTTGATGGTAAGTAACATTAGGTTGGAAAACGCACAGCAAATGCATATGACGTTTCAGGATTGCGAAAACGTGAAGGCTTTGAATCTTATGGTCACCTCTCCGGGTAATAGTCCTAACACTGATGGGATTCACGTTACCGGAACTCGCAATATCCTCATTCAAGATTCTATCATCCGTACTGGTAATAATTCTTTTTAGATGTTAAATGTACTCCCTACTTTCGTATCGTTTTGTCAAAATTTTCAAGAAGTTAATAGATAAATGAAATTATTCCTATAAAACAGTTTACTTTTGAACTTCTCTTCTTCTGATTACAGTTATTATTATTATTAACTTTGCAATATGAGGAAATTAGATATTTTCATATCAAACTTTACACTCGAATTGCTTTTCTTATAAGATATGTGTTTGATATAGTAAAGGAAAACAAGTGAGCTATATAATATTTGTTTGTTTTCTTTTGGATAATAAATAAATGTGTTGGATTTGTTTTTGGTGATGAAGGTGATGATTGTATATCGATAGTGAGTGGGTCGGAGAATGTGAGAGCGACGGGCATTACATGCGGACCAGGTCATGGAATCAGGTCTAACCATCTCTCTCCTTATTTTCACCTAAAGTTTTCGTTTTCATCTTATCTTTAGCAAACATGCTCTATACCAACACTCTATTTGTCAACTTCTTTGTTGGGGAGCTACCAACTAATTTTTATCAACTTGAAACCAACGATTTTAATTCAGAAAAAAAAATTAAGAGATGCTCAAAATAATTCGATGCTACATGTTATTAAAATATATAGTAAAATTAGATTCAATGTTTTAAAAATGATTTTAGGCGCTCTAACACAAGCATTTTATTTGGTCTCTATATATGTCAAATTTCAAAGAATATAAGGTTAAAACCATGTGCTGACTGTTGACTACGTAACTACTGTTTTTATAGCATTGGGAGTTTGGGAGCAAATAACTCAGAAGCATATGTTTCAAATGTGGTGGTCAACAAAGCGACTCTTATAGGAACCACTAATGGTGTGAGAATCAAGACTTGGCAGGTAAATCCCCATCACTCGATTAATTTATAGGATGATGTTTCAAATGTGGTAGTCAATATTTTCTGTTATTTAACAATTAAACTTAGGATGATGTTTTAATTAAGAAGACATTAACTATCACAACTATTCATGAACAGGGAGGACATGGAGTGGCAAAAAATATCATATTCCAAGACATCATAATGAAAAACGTCACGAACCCAATAATCATCAACCAGGACTATTGTGATCGTGTTGAATCATGTCCCCAACAGGTTTGAACCAAATAAACAAATCTTTTTCTACACAGTTATAGTAACAATAGCAATAAAAACTGATATGAGATATGTGGTAGAAATCTGCGGTGCAAGTAAGCAATGTGTTGTACAAAAACATACAAGGGACGAGCTCAAGACCCGTAGCTGTTAAATTTGAGTGCAGCAAAAGCATCCCATGTCAAGGCATTTCAATGCAAAACGTTAAACTAGTCGACCAAACTCAACAAGATGTCGTCTCAACAGCTTCATGCTCCAATGTGAAGCTGGACACTAAAGGACACGTTTCTCCTATTTGCACTTGATAACTTTTGATCTCCTCCCAATTAAGAACCACATAGAAGTTGGTCATTTTCTCTTAAATTATTACAGTTTGGTCGTGAGTTATGTATATATAGACCATGTTTGAAGTATCATGAGTTATTCAATGAAAAGGTAATTAGAGTTGAGATTATTCTAGTAATTAAACTAAACCAAATAACTAACTATCAAATAATTTAACAGAGCAATAGTATCCATGGCCAGTCCTGGACCAAACTGAATAAAACATTCCCATATAACCTCTAATTTTTTTGAGCAAAATAACATAAACATATGCTTCCAAATTTACAAAAAAAATTTTTTTATTAAAATCTTTACTAAATCGCCTACGGCTTCCAAAATTTCAGGGTCGACCATGATAGTATCAGATTAGTCATTGATATTGTTCATCTGATGGATTAGTTGTGCTTACGTACATATAATTAGTTAAAATAAAATAAAAACCTGTCAAATCATCTTTGTTTTACCAAAATACATTTTTATACCCAGAAAAAGAAGAGAAAAAAGCAATTTTGTTTTACCAAAATACACCTTTTTACCAAAAAGGAAAGAAAATAACTATAAAAGTATTTTAGGGTCAAACTGCCAAAGTATTTCAGTTTCTCAGTTAGCTAGTGGTGAACTGATCTGTTAAGTAGCTGTAAGTTTGACTTCGAGAACATTAAATGTCTCCTACTCCTTCTCTTACTCTCTGAAAAAATCTTCCCAATCGTGAGGGGAATCCAAGAGTTCTAGATCTAAATCTCTTAGATCTGACTTCATGGGTTACTCTCATCTTCTTCTACTCTCTCTCTTACTCGCAGTTTCTTCAAGTTTTGTCTCTTCTTCCACATACGTAGAAGAACAAAAGAGAGACAGGATCACTCAGTTACCTGGACAGCCTAGTAACGTCGATTTCAGACAGTACTCAGGTTACGTCACCGTGAACGAACAACGTGGAAGAGCTTTGTTCTACTGGCTGGTCGAGTCCCCAACGACCCGTGACCCGAAGTCTCGACCTTTGGTCCTGTGGCTCAATGGAGGTCCAGGTTGTTCCTCTGTTGCTTATGGTGCTACTGAAGAAGTTGGTCCTTTTCGTGTTGGGTCTGATGGGAAAACTCTATATAACAAACTCTATGCTTGGAACAAATGTAAGATACTTTCTACAAGTCTCTCTCCAATGAATGGCTCCTCAGATTTGTTTTCTCTTTCTCAGTGGCGAACTTGCTCTTCTTGGAGTCTCCAGCTGGAGTTGGTTTCTCATATACAAACTCAACTTCAGATCTTTACACAACCGGTGATCAGAGAACTGGTAACAACAACAACTCTTTGCTGTCTCTCATAACCTTATTTTTTCAGACCCTCTGATTGTCTTTGATGGAATCTGCAGCTGAAGATTCCTATAGATTTCTTGTCAACTGGTTTGAGAGGTTTCCACAATACAAACACAGAGACTTTTACATTGTTGGAGAAAGCTATGCAGGTCATTTTGTTCCTCAGCTGTCCAAACTTGTCCATGAAAGAAACAAAGGCTTCAAGAACCCTTCTATAAACCTCAAAGGTTTTATGGTAAAAGATTTAAACATTTCAAGAACTTTGTAACTTTTTTGGGGATTTTTATTTTATTATGTTTTGCTTATTCAGGTGGGAAATGCTGTTACAGATGACTATCATGATTACATAGGAACATTTGAGTATTGGTGGAATCATGGTCTCATCTCTGATTCCACTTATCACCAGCTAAAGACAGCCTGCTACTCAGTATCCTCCCAGCATCCTTCTTTACAGTGTATGGAAGCTTTGAGAAGTGCTGAACTAGAGCAAGGCAATATCGATCCGTACAGCATTTTTACAAAACCTTGCAATAATACTGTACAACTCAAGAGCTTCTTGAAGGGTCGCTATGTAAGTTTCATACGATTGGTTCTTTTTTTTTTGTTTTTTTATGGGCTAATGCTACACTTTGCGTTGGATAAACTCAGCCATGGATGTCAAGAGCTTATGATCCTTGCACAGAGAGGTATTCTAATGTTTACTTTAACCGGGTCGAAGTTCAGAAGGCTCTACATGCTAATGTCACTCGCTTATCTTACCCTTGGAAGTCATGCAGGTCTAGAAAAGTTTCTACTTCTGATTGTATCAAAAGGTTTATATATATGTATTGAGTTTTTTTTCTGGTCTCTTGCAGTGATATTGTAGGAAACTATTGGACAGATTCTCCTGTTTCTATGCTACCAATATACAGAGAATTGATTGCTGCAGGTCTCAAAATATGGGTCTTCAGGTAACAATTTGTTTTGATGTTACCCTTAATAGCAAATGAAGATTACTTGGATCAATCTTTCTCTACATAATATGCAGTGGAGATACAGATGCGGTGGTTCCTATAACTGCAACTAGATACTCTATAGATGCACTGAAGCTGGCAACCATCACAAACTGGTACCCTTGGTATGATCACGGCAAGGTGAGGAAAATTTGAGCTTCTTCTAGTTAATATCTATGCAGAAACAGACTGATTTTGAGGGAAAAACGTATTGTAATGTGTAGGTTGGTGGATGGAGTCAAGTGTACAAAGGACTTACATTAGTGACAGTGACAGGAGCTGGTCATGAAGTGCCTCTACATCGTCCTCGTCAAGCCTTTATAATTTTCAGATCATTCTTAGAGAACAAACCTATGCCAATGTCTTGAAAACATACCTTGGGTGGAATCTCTTCCCCAAATACCTATTCTTTCTTATTCATCTTCTTCATGAATAAATCCAATGTTTCTTCATTCATTGTCTTCCTCAGTCCTTAAATTTACGCAAACGATTGTTTAGCTGTTCAGCACAAATCATAAGCTACTCTTATTCTCTGTGTAAAATCTTTATAAAGTCAAAGTCTTTCACACTACAACTTTTTGATACCACAAAGTTAAACCAAAGACAACCATGAGCGTATACAAACAATGCTGACTATTGTCATTTGGTTGATCCTATGAGATGATGCAGACATCACTTGAAGACCTTCTTCTCTCTGTCGCTATTAGGTTTCCCAAAACGTTGAACAACCACAGGACCACCACGCACCTTCTGAAGTGCAAAACCTATCCTCAATGGCCGACCAAATAATCCCTGTAACAAAGATTTATTACTTAAGATCACCATTCACAGAGATAGCAAAACAAATCATCTTCTTCTTCTTTACCTTTCCATCCATGGCGTGTTTTGCAGAAAGAGCATCGTCTTTCTCAGCAAAATCAACAAAACCGAATCCTCTTGACCTCCCACTTCCCTTGTCGTAAGCAATCCTAACTGAAAACATAAATATATTACACATCAAAGACACTAAAAGTGGCAATGGATAACACAGATCATTAATAAAGCCAACACATATAAACAATAAAAGTCCAAGCCAAATGTTCATTCAGACATTTCATCGAACACCTGGAAGAGTTTATAGATTCCGATCAAAACACTTACCTTCTTCGATCTTCCCGAAGGAAGAGAAAGCGTCTTTGAGAGATTGTTCGTCCACAGAGTAAGATAATCCTGCATACGGGTATCTATCAAAATCGTAACTTTATCAATGTAAATGTGTATACTGTGCCACACTATATAACTCATTCAAACCTCCAATGAACAGCTTGGAACTAGGCGAAGCAGAAGAAGATGAGCAAAAACGAGGAAGAAGATGGAAGCTAGAAGGAATCGAATGTTGAGGTATCGCTGAAACTCGTCTCACAAGCATCTCAATACCATACCTCATGATGATCAAAGTGATGAACTTTTTTTAATTTCGCTTTGATAATTGGGTTTAGTACCATTTCTCCATGGAGTTAACAGTCTAGCTAGCTTGAATTCGAAAAGATAAAGGTTACATGGGTATGCTAAAAGGTAATATTATGGACATGTATGGGCTTAAGGCCCGGACCAGCATTGTTTCTGAGCCCATCTGATATTAAGTCTTGGGCCTTTATAGAAACAAGACATCAATACAAAGCATCTGTTAAACTAGCTTACCTTTATGAGTTTTATCTTATTTTTCATTGGTTAATATCTAGGTGTTACCAAAAGTGATACTGTTCCTCGTAAAACTTTATGGTTACAACAATTTAATCCGTTGAAAAAACGAAAATGCAAGTGAAAGAAGAAGATGATAAAACAAGAGTATTTGGAAATTAATAATTGCAAACAAGGCCGCGTGGGCACATAAGGGATAGTGTGGATATAAAATGGGAGTTCGACCCCACAGAAACGTGTAATTTTGTGTTGTATGTCACATGCGTTCACTGACAATAACTATAGTCATAAATAACATTGCACATGCGTCTGATTTTCTTGCCCATATGTGTGGGATAATTCATTTAAACCCCTCAATTATTATTGGAAACCAGCCAAATCCACAATTGCAAACACCTTCTCTCACTCCATAACTACGTAATTACAGTTCCATCTGCCGCAAATCCCGTTAAGAAGAATAAATGTCCTACAAATTTCGTATATGCTCTTCTCAATAACATAATTTTTGTGTTGTTGTCCAAAGTAAACACAGTTAGAACGGTTGTTTTTAAAACACATAGGAGTATATATTAGGTTAAGTTCATACTTCCTCTGTTTTTTTTTTTAAATATCATTTTAACATTTTTTCTTCTTGTGATACACGAAATATCATTTTAAAATTTTAATAAAAATTATACTTACTTTTTATTTTAATATTTATTTTATATTGTATTAATTTTATAAATAAATTTATTTATCTCGAATACTATTGATCGAATATGTGTCATTAAAAAAACATAAATACATCTCAAATATTTATTTAATCTGTATAAAAAACATAAAAGTGACATTTTTTTAAGAAACGAATGAAGTAGTATTCTTGGGAATAATTGTTCTGTTACCCACCTAAAACTATTAGCTCTGGCTTAAATTATAAAGTAGTAGTTTACAAAAAGAAATAAAGTAGTAGATCTCTCATATTTTTATTTTTGTAAAAAGCAGATCTCTAATATTTTGCTAACACAAGAACATGTTAAACTCTTTTTCTAGTCCGTTCTCCTCATGTTTATTATCAAATTTGCATTACTCACCAAACGTTACTCCGTCTCAGTCCCTCTTCTTCTTTTTTTGTGCACCCCGTCTCAATTCCTCTAGATTCTAATAGTAACTATATGAAATATAACAATTACTATACGAATTTACTACCAATGGAAGTCTTTATACACTTCAAATGTGGGGAGTGTGAAAAGTTGTCAGAGCACAAGTGCCAATAAGAAATTAGAGGAGCACGAATCAAGGAGAAACTCTGGTATAGCTCTCAGCTAGACATACAGACAAACTGCATCAATGGGGTCCATTTACATTGACTCTTTCAACGTGATTTACTCTATCTCTCTCTCTATCTTCCCCCAACTCGCTTTAAATCACTTTCCCTGTATAAAGTCGCAGCATAGTCTTCCTCTAACTCTCACTGAAGCTCCTCACTCAACTCTTCTCTGTGCCAAAAGAGAAAAATGGCGGTGTCTAAAGCCATTGTTATACCTCTCTTACTAGTCTTATGTGCTGCTGCTCTTGGAGCTCCTGCCTATGAAGGTAAACACTCTCTCACTCTCTCCGTCTAGGAACCTAAATCAAGATATGGTGTTTCTTGGAGTGAAAGATTCTATCTATGTATGTAGATCTTATCTTTTTATGTTCTGTTTACTTCTTTAGGCTTTCTTCGCAATGGTAACTTCGAGGAGTCACCAAAGAAGACCGACATGAAAAAAACAGTTCTACTCGGCAAAACCGCCTTGCCCGAGTGGGTAACCACCGGTTTCGTCGAGTACATCGCCGGTGGTCCTCAACCGGGAGGAATGTACTTCCCCGTAGCGCACGGCGTCCACGCCGTGAGGCTCGGTAACGAGGCCAAGATCTCTCAGAAACTAAAAGTCAAGCCGGGCTCTCTCTACGCGCTCACGTTCGGCGCGTCAAGAACTTGCGCGCAAGACGAGGTCCTTCGCGTCTCTGTGCCTCCTCAGTCCGGTGACTTGCCGCTTCAGACGCTCTACAACAGCTTCGGTGGTGACGTGTACGCTTGGGCTTTCGTGGCCAAGACTTCTGTGGTTACGGTGACTTTCCATAATCCTGGAGTTCAAGAAGATCCAGCTTGTGGTCCTTTGTTGGACGCTGTCGCCATTAAAGAGCTTGTTCATCCAATGTACACCAAAGGTATACTATTAACCTCTTTCGTTTTGGTTTGGTTTAATTTGGTTCTGGTCTGGTTTCAATTTGGTTCTGGTCTTTAGTTTGGTTTAATCTGGTTCTGGTCTTTGTTTTGGTTTAATCTGGTTCTGGTCTTTGGTTTGGTTTCAGTTTGGTTCTGGTCTTTGGTTTGGTTTCAATTTGGTTCTGGTCTTTGGTTTGGTTTCAATTGGGTTCTGGTCTTTGGTTTGGTTAGTGTCTTTGGTTTTTACCGGTTTATTCGGTTAAGCTATAATGCTTAGTGTCTATCTATCCTTCCTCAGTTTTCATATCTATTTGTAGGATTTGTCTCATAATTATTTTAAATGCAGGGAACTTAGTGAAGAACGGTGGATTTGAAGAAGGTCCTCACCGTCTAGTGAACTCAACACAAGGAGTCCTTCTCCCACCTAAACAAGAAGATCTCACATCACCCTTACCAGGATGGATCATTGAGTCACTAAAGGCAGTTAAATTCATAGACTCCAAGTACTTCAATGTCCCCTTTGGACAAGCCGCGATCGAGCTTCTTGCAGGGAGAGAAAGTGCCATTGCACAAGTCATTAGAACTTCACCCGGTCAAACATACACACTCTCCTTTGCCGTTGGAGATGCTAAAAACGACTGCCATGGATCCATGATGGTTGAGGCTTTTGCGGCCAGAGATACACTGAAAGTGCCACACACTTCGGTTGGTGGAGGTCACTTTAAGATGGCAAGTTTCAAGTTCAAGGCGATTGGGGCAAGAACTAGGATTACTTTTTTCAGTGGCTATTACCATAGCAAGAAAATGGATATGGGATCTCTCTGTGGACCTGTCATTGATCAGATTGTGGTTTCTCGTGTCGCTTAGATCTATTGTAAGCTTTGTGACCATTGCATCATGTGCTCTAATTCTCGGCTTTAGCCTGCTCATGGACTTGGTTATTTGCTTTGTATGTCTTGCTCCTTTTGGAATTAAGTAATATTTAATTAATGATATATATTGTGATTTGATAAGTTTTGAGTTAAATAACGAGTAGTAACTAAAAACTTGCTTGTGATTCTGAAATTATAAAAAGTGCTACAAGAGCATTAGCTATTGAATAAATTATCACAACCTGGAAATTTTAAATTAAAGTGAGATTTTGAAATCACCTTCATAAAAGTGTAAAAAGTTGAAGTAGTTGAAATTCTTTTTAGAAAACACTTTCTAAAAAAATATAAAAATATTAAAACTAAAAAAAAGAACATCGGAACCTTTAAACTTATATAATAATAAAAATGCAAATCAAATTTCCTTTTTGTGTTTAAGGAAATATTAAAGTTAGATTTGGTTAGATTGAGTTTTAAATTTGATATTGTTCATAACTTTTTCAAAATTGATATGGTTGTATACTAGTGCTCATCAAATTTATGAAGGAGGCAACAAATTTAACAACCCCAAGGACTAATAACAGTTTCTTTATTGTTCTCTGGTAAACACCAAAGATACGTTGGAACTTTCTGAACCACCTAGCCTAACCAAACCTTTCCACAAAGAAAATGTCTAGCCCAGCCTGCAGGGCTCCTTTATGCGTGAATATGCAGAAACACATAAAGTTTGAACCAACTATTTATCTGAGACTGTTTAAGAGAACAAAATAAGACACAAGAGATATATAAACAAAAAAATGAAAAAGATGCATCTCATTATAACTAAAGTCCTAGGAAGATGAAGGGGATCGTCCACGCAAGAATTTCCACGGTCCGGTTCCTGTTGCCATCCTGCATAATTTCACACGAGCCAAAAACTGTATGGTCTACTATAATGGGGCTGGATTCAATTTACTAATGGCCCGTTAGGGCCTAATTTTAAATACCTGCCAATTCCTGTAACAGCACGGAGACCCATATAGATCGTAAGAGCTATCCATATTCCTACAAAACCATTGACCTTCGCCATGTAAATAACTGCTGCAATGCTTACGGCCGCAACTCCTACCTGGTTTATGATAATTCATTAACAACGGGAAACCACATCAAAATGTAAGAAAAACGTGCGAAAAAGAAAGAAAAAGAAAACATTTGGGAAAATTGATTAATGAGTATAGTGCGTACCATGGAGTATGCAGTGTAAGCAAAATCAGATGCTCCAAAATTGACTCCGTCCAATACAAAAGTGAGTGAGTTTATTGGCTGTGTCGCTGCTACAAACTGTGATTCCCACCAATCTAACCTATACTAAAAGGGATATATGAAGAGTAGAGAAGCTGCCACGTCTGCAAATAAAATCATCCAATCATTATGTGACATGTCAGCCAAAACTACATACGCATCTCAACTATGGGAAACCTTTCGTCTTCTCCACGAGTCCTTGCAAAAATTGGATTGTTACATCTTCCAAAAATTCTTCGTTCGTTTGGCTTAATTCCAGGGAGATATTAAATCACTCATTTATTTATTCATTTTCTTTCCCTTTGATAAAGCATTCTACATCCAATCTCCAAGATCCAGATTTCTCTTCAGATGTCATAACCGGACCTTGACCCCTGGAAGTTCTCTTTGCAGTGGCCGGACCGTGAAGTGCGGTGCAGATGCAGCACACGGCGGGCGACTACTTTCCCTTATCGGCAAAAAGCTTTATCTCCATGTATGTATGACAACTTTAGATCTCTCTCTCTCTCTCTCTCTCTCTCTCTCTCTCTCTCCCTCTTTCGGTTTACTTATTTTGTTTCCCCTTTTCTATTTCTTTGGAAAATAGTAGAGTTTTGATGCAGAATATTGCGGAGCCATAAGTCCAAGAAAGGTTATTGTGCACATCTTTCTTGACTTTCTATAAGTTCTCATGTTTTAATATTGAGACACTGTAGAGAAACGTCTGAAAGGTGCGGTGGATAGAGCTAAAGAGAGTTCTTAAGACAAAGAATACTTAATTATATGTTTCAGCAATTTTATAAAACGGCAAATCCAAAGGTAAAAAAACGTATCAAGAGCATTTACTCTTTTATTCTAGCTTTGGTTTGTGGCCTAATTAGATATTTTCCATTTTGGTAAGATCCCTTTGAAACTACATGACCAGAGATATGAGAATATACAAAGATAATGTCGAATTGGAACTGGTGGTATTAAAGTCTTTCTTTATCTCTTGCTTTTGGTTCTTTGTTTTAACCTTGTGATTGCTTTATTCCTAAACATCCTTAAAACATAAAACACAGGTCGTTGGTGTTGAGCCATCAGAAAGAAGTACGATTTCTGTAGACAGTACTGGTAAGGAGAATTCATCAGTCATACTAATTCAAAACTTCTCAAACTGGAATTTTTCACTTTGGCATCTTCCTTATAGAACACTACTACATGTTTTGTACAGGGGGTTAAGTTACTTGATGAAGTGTTCTAAGGGTATTGGGTTGGTACTTTGTGCGGGGGGGGGGGGGGGGGGGAACATAATACATACATCAGGTCGAGATTTCATCTGGAGCTGCTGTAGTTGCAGCAATTAGCTTATCTAAAAGGGCCTACATTCGCAGGGAAACTCATCATCATCACAGTAAATAAATAATAGATTTCACTTTCCTGTAATCGTGTTACTGGTTTAGTTTTTGAGCTTTCGATTTACTAAGAAGTATGTGACACAAGAGAAAGTGATGGAATAGCTTCGTCAGATGAATTGAAACAAAGAGGATTTGATATACTAATGCTATCTGAATTGATGGAGCTGGAGGCTATGAAATCAAGTTCTCAGCTAAACCATATGGTGCTTCCTCGGTTCTTAAATTGAAACATGAATTAGGCAAGACAGTTTTGGATCTGGTGAAGAATATTATGGATCAAGCTTTCTCTGTGAAATTGAATGGTCATGTACTCATGTTCAGTTCTCCTCAAATAGTAATGCTGAGTTGAATGATCTTCTTTCGATTACTTCTGAGTTCAATTTGACAAAATATTCAGCAAAATGGAGGCAGCTCTCACCGCTTATCTCGCATTTTCAGAGGTGAATTTCTCACTGAGTGTCAATCTTTTCTTTTCTTTTTTTGCCATTTGACTCAGTGTTTTCTCCGTGTACCTCAGATTTGTCCGCAAATCTACAATCTTTTCTGATATTTCTGTTGAATTGCAGATTATAGCTTTGAAGGAATGAGACACAGATTAGTCTCTGAGGAAGCAAAAGCCACAACCAAATACTTTATTTCCTGATCTGAAACATCTTATATCCTATGTAAATTAGATGTCTCTTTGATGACCTGAAGAACATATAAATTGTTTTTGTGTTGTGAGTCAAGAAAAAGATTACACGATTTGTAATGTGGAGTGATGTAGTAAATAATTATTTGTTTGTTTTACTATTCAAATAATATTTGTGATTTTGTGGAGTCTTCACGTCTTTATAAATGAAATTAGAAAAGTTGCACATAACAAATTAAGATCAATTTAACAGTTTAGTAAAAAATAATTTTGCAAATTAAATATGTTAGTTTTTGCCACAGATACAATATGCATATATTACATCATTTGTGAAAACATGGACATATTCAAACAAATGAAATTGTGTGTGATAAATGTTTTATGGCATATTATAAAACAAGGTATTTTAAAATTTAAATTAAATTGAAAAGTAATTTAAATTGTTTACTGTAAAAATAAATTGATACTAGGAAAAAAAACACAAAAATACTTTTAATCTCTTATAATCCGACCAAACCATCTATGCATATTTTAATTCCATCAAAATTAAGCATGAACAACATATATATTCCACACCAAAAACGGATGCCCCCTTAATCAAATAGGAAAAAAAAAGATCTACAAGTGAAAGTTTGTTTGCTCTTTTGGTTTACTAATGGTTAATCAATGATTTTACACCATGAATTCTCATTTTAGAATCTTAGAATAGAACAAACTATGCAGATTAGTAGATCTTTTTCATATAGAATCTTTAATATGGTGCAGAAAGTATAGCCAGACGTGGATTTAATAGAACGATTCAAAGTGATATAATCAGACGTTAATTTTCATAAATTAGGAAGCATTGTCGGATACAAAATCGTCTATGTAATATTTCTATAATATCATAATATATCAGTGCTAAAAATAGTATGTATCTACATATGCAAGATAATACATATCCACATAGGACTGAGAGTTCGCGTCTTCGGTTCAGTTCCTCTCAAGTCCGAGCCCTTCGGATCTTAGCATTTGGATCCAATTAGGTATTTGGAATTTTTTTTATCTGGATACAAGTCGGTTCCTTTAAGGTTCGGATTGGTTCCTCTTGGATCCGGATCGGTTTGGATCTATAGTAAAAATACATGTCATTTTCGGATCCATAGCCGATTCGGGGTCGGGTATTTAAGATCCAAAAAACTGAAGTACCCAACTCCATCAAAATTACCCTAAATCCGTCATATTTATCTAAAATTTATAAAATAACCAAAATAAACTATTAATTATTAAAATTATAAATTATAAATTGTAAATTTGACATTTAAAGTTTCACATTGCTTAAAAATCATTAATATAAAAACGAAGATTGCTAACAAAAAGACATTTCAACTAAATCATTAAATAAATACAAAGAAAATAGACACATAAAATCATAGTTTTGGATATTCATGTTTTAGGTCGGATATGAAATGGGTCTTATCAGCGGATCCATTCAGGTCGGTTCTTTATGGGGCAGGGTCTATTAGGGCATGGGTCTATTCGGTTTGTTTTTTTTCGGCTTCGGTTGTTTTGTGTAAGGCAATTTTAAACCAACTAGGTATTTATAAATTTACGGTCCGGTTTCGTATCGGGTATTTTCGCGTTGGTTCTGGTTCAAATTTTTGGATCCGAATAAAATGCTCAGGTCTATATTCATAGATGTACGAAAATATATTTACTATACACTCTGTTTTTAGTATATGAAGTTTGAAGTTTTTTTGTTTAAAACTACAAGAGTTTTTCAATTTTCAATATAAAATTTTGTTATTTTTATGCTATTTTATATTTTATATTTGCAGATTATTTATGCGTTGAACGAAATATGGTTAAATGATGTTTTTTTTAGAAAATATATAAAATTAAATGTTTTTAATATATGTGCACAATTCCAAAACATTAAATAAAAATGAAAATAATAATAATAATAGTATTATTTTAATTTGGTATTAGAGGTCCAGCAGTTATACAAATTTACCACTTATTTAATATGTTATATTATTAAAAGTTTTCGATATCAGCAAATTAGAAGTTTTACAAATTACAAATTTTGTTTGTTTGATAAGAGTTTTAAATATGTATGTGTTCACAGACAAATATATAATAACTTAAAATGATACAAATTATAGGACATTATGGGAATGATTAGGGTTTTTGCCGAGCCAAGCTGAGAAGCTGTAACCTCAATGATTTTAACTGGAAAGACATATGTTTGTTTTGCTTATTTAGATTTGAATCTGATGTAATTTAAGGTAAATGAAATTCAATTTTATGCATTTATCCAAATTTACATTTAAAAATGGAATAAAATTATTGTAAAAATTACTTAGAAAATATATGCTTATATCTTTTTCGGTTACCAATGAAAATAGATATATAAACAGTTCTGAAAGATAAATACAGTTAATTAAAACAACATAATTTCAATACAACATAATTTCGGATACCCATTCGGGTTCGGTTCTGATCTATTCGGGTTTCGAGTTTTTGGATTTAAAAATTTTAGCTACATTCGGGTATTTCTAAATTTCGGTTCAGATTCAGTTCGAATTTTTGCCGGTTCGGTTCGGATTCGGAATTTAAAATATATAATCCGCGCGTAGCGCGGAAAAAGAATCTAGTAATAATAATAAGAATATAACCTCTTGTTTTTTTTTTGAAACACGAATATAACCTCTTGTTAGTCATTAATTACTGGGGTTAATCCCTTTCATTTTTATGCAGTATTTTTCCTCAGCTCTAGTATGATATCCTTGTGGATCTATTTCAATAGTATTTATTGTTAGTGTTTAATGGTAATATACGTACCGGTATTCCAATGGCTATGAGGTGAATAACGGCAGGATCCTTGGAGAATACCCCGGAACCAAAGTATAGACCCAGTCCGACAAAAACGGACAGTCCAAGTCCTAACACCAAACTCATCTGCATATCAAATTCATTTGTTTTAATTACAGTTTTTTATAAAGATTAAGAAGAACAATTGGTATCGTTCTAGAACTATTACTATAAGAAGGAAATAAGATGAAGATATATATCTAACCTGTATAACACGTGACGCAGCAGCGGTCACTTTGTTGTAGTCCTTTTCGGCAAAATTACAAGCCAGAATCGCCTGCAAGAGATTTAAATGATACGATTATTTCTGTATGCAACTTGATCGAACCATATTAAATACACTATGCAAGCATGATAGCTTAAATAATAGTTGATCATACCTGACCAGCAACGGCAAGACCATCAGCAAGCATAGAAGACGTTAACCAGACTTGTAAACATATCTGGAATGCAGCCATTGGTGTCGTTCCGAGCCGAGCCGCCATTGATGCTGCTAAGGTCTGACAAAATGTCACAGCTATGGTCCTTGCCAGCATTAATCCCCCTTTCATTTTGGTGGCACAAACTTGTTAGATATCCACAAACCACATTCATGTTTGTTTTCGTAATTTCCATTTTGTAGATAAATACTTTCCGTCACTACTCCAAAATAAAAAGTAAAACCATATACGCCCCTATGAAATTTAATATTTGATTTTTCAGAAGCACAATTGAAAATTTTGAAAAACAAACGAAATCATGTTTTCACGTAACTTTAGAAAAAAGTTGTTTTATTTCTTAATTAGTAAAATAAGCTTTTACTTTGATCATTGCAATAAACAACTTTATTAAATGTGTCCCTACCATTTCTAATGAACTTTCCGAACTGTAGGTCGCCAAATTTTGGTGGCATCAAATTAACTTCTTTAGCGAGGCGGATCAACAATATAAGAAGCATGAAGTACCTTCACACAAACGAAACAGTTAGTTTTAGTTTTGTTCATTCAGATTCTGTGACCAGAAATATTGAAATCTTGACTAATTTGTTAAGTTTCCTGAATTTTCAAGTTAAAATAAATTGCCTATAAGTGCATTAACCCAAATAATTTATATTCTCACACACTCTTTAGTCTTTAGAGATTAAGGTTCATAGTCCACCAATCTCTATAGAATCCTAATATAATCCTCACAGGAACTTATATGCGTCTAGCGGTACTCAATTAAAGCAAGTCTTGGGTTTTCCTAGTTTCAGTTTAATTAACATCTGCATGAGTGGAAAAAGTGAGAGTTTTCTCTTACTGAGAAATGACATGAGCAATGGCGGCACCGCTGACGCCAAGGCGAAGCACAAATATGAAAATGGGGTCGATAATGATATTGAGACCATCTGATGCAACTGTTTCATGTATTAATATGAAATATGTTATATTAGACTCAAGATATGCATGGTAATATGTTATAGTAAGAAGGTTATTTCAAAATGATAAAAATTAGCAACTTACCAGTAGCATAAAGAGGAGTTTTGGTGTCCTTAAAGCCACGGAAGATGCCTTGCATTGAAAGCGACAAAAGCAATGCAGGAGCACCTAATGATCGTATGGTCAAGTACTTTTGCGCTGGTGATAAAACTGCCGAATTCTAATCATCGGAAGTGAACTCAAATTAGTTAAACATTTTGGCTATCCAACTATGTCTGCATGTCTATTTATGTATATAATTTTATACCGGTTTAACTCCCATGATGCCTATAAGCACCTTCGAGCTGAAAATCAAGACAATAGCTTGCACAAGGCCTAGGGTCAAACCTATGATCATGGCCGTTGATGCTGATTTGATAGTCTTCTTTCCTTTCTTATTTGCTTTGTTTCCGTTGTTTGACTTTGTATCCGAAGTTAGTTTCACGTCAACTTAACAAAACAAGATTAATTCGTTACATTTTTTCTCGTAAACACTGTTTAGTTTTTTTTCAAAAAATATTTAGCCAGGTGTAAACTTAAATTACAAGAGGTGTAAACATAAACGCTAAGCACAAACTGAAAGTTAATAATCCGTTTGCATTCGACGTTTATGTCTCCAAAAATGTTTTAATTTTAATATACATACATAAACAAGAAAGAAGAAAGGCATAGGTATATCAGAAAGTTGAATAAAATTAATCATTTTTTTTTCAAAAAAACGAAAAGCGAATGAAAATGAAAATTAATGATATTTACCTGGCGTTTGCTGCGGCTGGTTTTTGTTGTTACTTGTGGTTGACGTAACGCCTTTTTCCAAGGAATCTTGAATAGCCAAAGTATTTGCATGAACATTCTTGGCTTTGTTTGCTTCTTCTTCTTCTTCTTTTATTTTTTCCAATGTGTCTTCCTCAGCCACAAAGGAAGTTGTGACGCTCACAATTGGGAATATCGTGATTCTAGAAGCTTGTTGGAATATCGCAATGGATACTCCAACCGCTGCTAGCTCAACCGCTCCTAAACGTCCTATAAAAGCAGTGTCAATCAGAGAGGCTACTGGATCAGAAGCTAAAGCTAAAGCCGCTGGAAAGGCCATGCTTAGTATCTCTCGCCCAATTGGATCCATACTGAATACATGGCTGCAAGTTCATATGTATAAATATATATAAACGTTACACATCACTTTTTTCTTTAAATTGAATTTTCTTCATGTCATGTAAATACACTTACGTTAAATCTTTGAAGATAAAAAGAAATGGGATCGGCCTGATCCCGATGGCTGGAACGGAATTAAGATCACCAGTTTCTGTCATCGATCGACTTCTCCTCTTGGAGACTACTGTCTTTGTACTTGTCGTGTCTGAAAATATCCCAAATGTTTTCAAAGAATTGAGTGAGCAAAGGGAACGTTGATATGATAGACTATGTACAAATAAACGTATGTGTATTTATAGAAACATGATGAGCATGCATATCTTTGTATTTAATTTGAAAGAAGTGTCTGATATCTTTGTTCTATATTTGCTGAAAATAAAATAAAGGTTTCCTTTCCTAACTCATTTATGCTCTTTATTTTCGTCCAAAGTCCAAACTATATGAAATTGTATTAATAATACTTATAGGACTTTTTGATTGCACTTCTTGATTAATTTTAGTAAAGTTTTTTAAATAGATTGGAAAAAATATGGTCCTCATACACACACGAATATGGTACTGAAGCTGACTGTGAAAGAATATTCCATATTTTCAATAAAAGATTTCTTACTTGTATTCATCTTAGTGGGAACGGGTTTTAATTTCTCCTTAGTTGTTCATTTAATTTTTTTTTATATATCTTCCACTGAAAAAGTGAATAATTTTCCACAATTAAAATTCTCTAGTTGCCAAAAATGTTACTTTATCATTAAACAACGATTATTAATTTACAAGCTTCTTTATTCGACAGTAAGAAAAACTTTGGAGTGTTTTTGTGTTGTGTTAAATTGTTAATGATATTAGTTAAAAGGCAGGCGTAAGCTGAAGAAGAAAAGAAAAACACAGACAAAAAAACATAAAAGATGGCAACACAGACCAACACAGGTGATTTTGTATTTGTAACAGAATAAAAGATGGCAACACAGACCAACAGACCGTAAGATATAAAAGGCCATCTTTCCCAAAGCATTCTCGTCTATTTCATTACCAACATTACTACTTCCGTGATTCATCTACAAAAGAAAATAAAAATTGACACATACTATATCAAAATATTCTGAAACCTTGTATATATTATTTTATAACAGAGGAAGTAGATATTAACATGCAACTATTAACGAGACATCTTATTAATGTATACATTTGCACACTATATATATAGTCTTTCTCACAGTCCTAACCATACACTATAAACACATGGAAATGCCCTTGCTCTGTTGAGGAATATACACCTTTTCGGATAACGAACATAGATGCTATAGTAGCAATGAAAGAACTTAACAATGAGATATATGGAGGAAAAATATATTCACCTGTATGTAGTCAACGCTTATATAATCACGTGAACCTGAGATGAGTGGTGCTACAAGTGAGTGTTCCGGAGAGTTTAAACTGGATAATAAATAGGCGTGTGCCAGTAGTAGTACTTGGCTCCAATATAAGTATGTGCCAGTATTTGGCTCCAATTTATACACAAATTCCATTAACATTCTTTCATTCATTTTTGTCCACATATATCCAAACTTTGCTTTATCTATAAAGTAATGCACATTTTACTTTATGTATATTAATATTTGTTCAACGTAGGTAATTAAGATGTGGAAATTATCGTACTTGTAAACATATGCTACTTAGTTTTGCAACTTTCTAAGCTGTATATAACACATACCACATCAATATTCTCAATTTCATACAAGATACAACTTTATCAACTAAGTTGTAAACATATGCATTGATTTGGTTCTACGCATCTTTTCTTTAACGGTATCAAATAAAAACAATTCTCGCTCTGACTTAGTCGATCCTATACCATTAGTAAACCAGTAAGTGATCGATTAGTCACTTGATTATTGGTTAGCTGCTAATCTATTTAGCACTCAAAGCAATTAACAATTTGTAAATTCTGATCAGAATCCTGACTAAGAGAAGTGGAGTATGAATAAGTAGTATTCGATATGCGTATGAAAGCAAAACCATTTCGAGAACAGAAAATGTATGAGAGATATGGGACTTAGTTGCTGAAGTCACAATCAACGATACAGTTTATATAACAGAAGTGGGCTACGTAGGATTTCCACTTAATATGCGATAATCATCATTTCGTTTAACATTCGTTTGTCTTTTCTTTCGCATTTTTAATACTTAATACATTTGTATATACATGTAAAATATATTTTGCTTGTTATGCGCCTTCACCTTACTTAATATTTAATTTGTTTCCATCACGATACCGGTTCAACTACATTTGATACCTTGCGTTTCTTACATCTACTTTTAATAACTTATCCTATGTTTAGTATTATTTTACTATCTTAATGGGCGTTGATCAGATGACTTATATCTCAAACTATTGGCAGATGAAATGCAAACTCATAGATTCGTGGATGAAAATGTTAGGTTATTTTATTAACTTCTTTTGAAATTTTACTTATGTAATGCGCACACTAAATTCAAAAGATATAATTATTTGACAACACACAATACTTTCTGTAAAGAAAACATGAAAATTACAAATATAACATGGCTTAAATATTTCATAGAAAAGCACTTGACGTCTCTCGGAAATTATATAATCACAAAAACATCAAAACTCCAGAATGACAACACTATGTCTACACGCACAATGGCACGAGCAACTATTTATATATTGTCTGGTTGCTTTTTTTTTTTTTAAGCTGATTTATTATGATCTTACAATTATGATATAGGAAAGATTACATATACGATTCGACAACCGACAATACTACCTGCCTTATGAAGACCTACGCCTAACTGCATCACCTGAGCCGTCCTATGAAAATCCACGCCTGACCAGATTTACTTGCACCATGTTGAAGATCGCTCTCTCCGGAACTTGAAACCTGGATTTCCTGTAATCTGCAATAAATTGCATAGTTTGGGATTCGAACCCCAGACCTGGGTGTAGAAGCCTTTAAACCTTAACCAATAGGCTACGGTGCTTCCACAAGTCTGGTTGCTTTATTAGTATCCTTTTTAAATATTAAATATCAACTTTGATATAATACGGTGTTGACATTCATTGGTCCTTCATATAAATTAAACTAATATTAACCAATTGGATGTATTGATGGATTTGTAGAACGGAGCCTATCAAGTGGGAAGACATTTGTGAGGAGCCAATGGGTTTATAGTTATAGATGAATTGATTTGTTGGGAATTATGAAACTAGAGATATTTGTAAGATGTTATATTTTGGTATATAGACATTGACATATATATGCATGAAAGGAGGTTTCATAACTAAAGAAAGAAAATGACGTAAATGAGAAACCAGCTTTTCTCAAAAAAAATTCATGAACTAAGAAAAAAAGAAGAAACTAATAAATTTTCATACATTTACTATTTTGTTTTGTTGATTTGATTTTCGTTTTGTATATATATGCCGCATCAGAATTTGATAAGATGTAGATATGTAGCATGATCATAAAATAAACACACGAAAAATTCCATTACAAGTTCATCATGGCATCTCATTTGCATGATTCCAGTACTTATAAATGCCTCTTGGGAAAATAATCTCTGATAAATTAAGATAACAATCTACATTTTTCTCTTACCACTGTGGCTTGGTTGTGTCTCCCACTGCTTGAAAGAAACAATAAACACTCGACACTGTGCTGGTACTTGGGGTTTATGATATTCCAGACAACTCGAAAGTCAGAGATTAGGTTCATCCGTAAAATTAGAGGCAATCCAGCTTTTGATTGAAGCAAATCCGCCATCTCTCTCCCTGCCCCATACATTGCCTGGTTCTTTGTTCCTATGTATAGCTGAAACGTTGTTGACTCATGGCTTGACGCATACAATTTCGTTCCCTAGTTGAAGAAACAATCAACGTGTGAATTTCATATAACTTGAGCTGATACTGAATGTTACATTTCTAGGAATATATAAAAGACTTACTTTCATCTTTGCAAAGTTGAGTGGGCCAAAGAAGAATTTGATAGATGGAGGATGAATGTGAAGGCCAAAGACATTAGACTTGTTATCCACTATGAGATTGGTAGTGCAATTGAAAGTGAGTAACATAGTCGTCACTCCATGTGAATCCACACCTTCTTGTAATATGAACTGATTGATCCTTCCAATCTGTGAAATTACATACATTTTAGGTAAAATTATACAAAAAGCTCTATTGTGGTCAAAAGCATATTTGAGAAATAAAAATTTCATGATTCATATTTTTGGGAGATCTGGAACCAAACTCATACTGATCATCAGATCCTATGTAAGATTCATGTATTCTTGCCATTTAAAAAGATTCACAATGATTGCGACCCCAGTTGAAAAACTATCTCTCCAATTACATGAATGCTCATTTCGACTATTAGACCACGATGATGAGTTTGCTTTTAGAAAAGCTGGTAATTAGGATATGCATATTACTCTAAGAGAAATGTCAGGATGAGGAGGCTGAGTAGCAATGTAGAAGACAAGCAATGCCACTCCAAAGCTAAACAGAAACCTCCATAATATTTGTAGCACTATCCACCAACCCGAACTGGGGCTCCGCAATGGCATCAACCTCTTCTCATCATCATCCTCAATGACACATTTGCTTTCAGAGTATTTCAAGAAATCTGAGTGCTTAGGGGATTCATCGAGGCGGACTAAGACCAATGGCACTGAGTCATATTGGGATGGGGACTGGAACTCGGATTCTAGGTCGTGGAAAACCGATGAAGGGCTTTGGACGAAGTAGTTCGAGTAATGTTCCTCCTCTCTTCTCTCCATTAATAACCTATATAAGTTCCCTGATGAATTATTTTGGAATGGTTTTGTGAGTGTGATGATAGAAAATTATTTGATCGATGGGTTCATTTATATTTACAAGAGAAATACATACGAATCATATGATCGATGTTTCTCTCAATAATGTTTGATTGATGTGGAGTAAATTAAGCATCAATTATGGCTTTTTAAAATTATACATGATGGAGAAAACTATAATTACACAAGTCATGATTTAGGTTTGTTGTTTTTGTAATCAAATACCCTTCACGCTTAAGTTTAAATATATAGGTGATAATTACTTAACCAATCATTCTACCTAGGCAACTATCTAATTGTAGTAGTTTACATTATACGTAACGTAGTTATACAAAAAATATTTATTTCATTAAATTTATCTTAAGAAACTTATCTTTATCTAGTTAGTTTGGTTTCAGATTTTTTTTTTATGGGCAAGAAATTATTGATCAATAAGAAAGATTTTCTTGAACCTCATAAAATCAAACCAAAATCCGACTCAACCAAACCGAACAATCAGACGTAATGTTTCTTTTGGGCTTTGAGCTTCTATTGGCCCATGAGGTTATATCAATAGAAAGTACACCACAGGTCCAACTAATAATCCTACGTTTATGATGATATAAATATTTGTTTTCGTATAGACACAATTTGAAGCCAACACACACATTTCTTTTTATAGATTCGATTGGCTAATCCGGTCATCCCCCGGAAGTAACACACACACTTACTGGACTGACTACCAAACTGCCTGATCTAAATTTGGAATACATTGACTAATACCAGAAAGTGAATCGATCATCGATTACGATCCACCATATAAATTACTTGGCGCCAAAGCCCAAATCCAGACTGACTAAATAATGATAATTTAGTTCTCAATAATAATCGAACACGCACACCTTTTTGTTTCACTCTACGCCGTTTTCTTCAAGTTTACGTTTTCTTTTACAAAATAGTTATCTTTAATTTTCTACGTAACATTACCAATTAAGCCAATTTAAGTGATAAATTTTTGTAACTTTGATGCAAACAGATTAAAGTCTATACATCGTTTACAATATCTCAAGCAATTGAAAAGATTTTATTTTGTAGTAAATAACTCCAAGTTTAAGTAGAAAGAGAATGAAAGATATAATGCTTTATTATTACGAACCGTGTTTTACACATCAAACTCGGATTTGTACAAAAAAAAGAATTGAAAAGCAAAGAGAAAGCTATACAAATAAACCAACTAATCAACTCATTGCGTGGACCATCATTATTTAAGTACTTCCGCAGCAAATAAAGTCTCAATGTACCCTTCCTATTCACGTTTCATGTACTAAAGGAACCATGCATGGTAACTCTCGTCCTATAGATATAAACTATATATGCATATACATCTCGCTTCCAAGAACAATCTTATTGTGGATAATAGACATGTGATGGGGACATAGATGGACAAGAGAATAGACCAAATTTTATGGAAAGAAGACTTTTTGCTAAAAAAAAAGAAAAATGACTCTTTGAATAGAGATCGCCAACTTCAAAACGAGCTCTGAAGATGAATATACCGTCATTTATATAAGAAAAAAATATGTATATATAGAAGAATGAATAAGGACGAATGAGTAAAAAAAGAAGATAGAATGCGAGGGAGGATATTGTCATTCAACTTGGAAATCAAGGAAGGGGAAAGAAGAGTTGTTATCGATGAGACTATCCAAATCCCAATCTCCGATTTTAGGGTTTTCTATTTCCCAAGAACTATTCTCCATACCCATAATGTTCCCTACTTTGAAGCTTTCTGAATGACACATATTTTTGCTACTGAAGCAAAGATCAAGGGCTTCTAAGTTTAGGTTGTTGCTTGTGGCACAAGCAATGCCATTGGTATTCTCGGACGGTGGAAGAAACCATTCATTTTCTACTGATGCTCTATTGCTGATCGGATCAAGAACTGTGCTTCCATAATCTCCTAACCCATTAACGTTGTTGTTCCCTGTGTTTCCCATTTGTTGATATCGGCTATGATCCGGTACTGATATCAATGGATCAAGTTGGTTTAATCCCACACCACTAACCACGGGTGCATAAAATGAGGAAGAGTCCATGTGCATGGTGTTCCCCACTATCATCATGTCATCTTGATGATGATAGCTATTCATCATTGGATTTGAGTTGCCTCCCATGTCCACTTGTTGATCTATTGGTTCCAAAGAGTTACTATTACTATTATTAGGTGATGAACCTGAAGAAGTGTTGTTGTTCTTAAGCCTCTTCTTCAATGTCGAGTTCCAAAAGTTTTTGATCTCGTTGTCTGTCCTTCCTGGAAGCCGAGTGGCTATTTGAGACCACCTGATAATATTTTTAGGATACAAATAATTATCAACAAATATGAGAATAATTATACCGCCAAATTATTTCAAACTTTGCATTTGTATTTTCATGTAAAGAGATGCGAAGATAGAGTTACGTGTTACAAACTAATGCTATATATATATAGAAAAATAAGATTCATTCTAAGGCTCGGTTGGTCTAAAATGTAACTTAGGTGTTTGCATTTACGTCTACATTAAAAAAATTACCTGTTACCAAGAATGGAATGCAAATGGAAGATGAGATCTTCTTCTTGAGGAGAGAAAGAGCCACGTTTAAGATCAGGCCTCAAGTAATTGATCCAACGAAGGCGACAACTTTTGCCACAACGTAAGAGACCAGCATTCCTAGCAATGTCACTCCAACACCCTTGTCCATTGGTCAACATATACCTTATGAGCTTCTCGTCTTCATCAGGAGACCAAAGTCCCTTTCTTAGCTTCGGTTTGTTGTTATTACCACCACATGCATTATTTGCCTTGTTCTTGTCTCTGATCGTAGTAATGTCCTGATTCCTCATCATCATTTAAACTTGTGGAGTCTTTTTGAAGTAAGACTACACAAGAAAGAGATTTAGAATTTGGAGAGGTTGTGAGAAGGATGGATGGAGAGGATGATATGATTTGTGGGGATTGCTTCGGAATGATATGAATATGTGTAATGGATATGAAAAGGAGATAGAGAAGTGTTTGTTGAGATTGATGGGTAGAGTAGAGAGAGAGAAGAAATAGGGATGTGAAGAAGAAGCAAGAGGTGCATAAAATAAAAATAAATAAACATGTCTTCGTTAAAAACATGATGATAGACTTGTGAGTGAAGAAAAATGCATCGAAAAAGACTGGTTAGAGTCAAAGACAAGAACAAGACCAACCTCTCTCTCACCCCCACACCACACACGTGTGTTTGAAGCATCATATACATAAACTTACATGAGGTTTAGCTTACGAGTATTTTTTTGATTAATTATCTAAAAATTTATTTCTTTCTAAATAACAACTAATAACCAATTTTCACTATCTAAAGTAATATTGTATTTGCCGACAAAAGAGAAAGCAGTAATACAAGACATGTTGATTTTGAAGCAACTTCCACTTTACGACACAATCAACCGAATCTAATAAATAAAGAATATCTATAAGCGATTGAAGATCCTTCGACAAAAATATGGAACATGATAGAATAATATAGGATTGATGAGACAAGAAAATTTATAGCATCGAAAGCATAGCATATATAAAAAGAGGATATGAAATCCAAACATAAGATGAATATGGTCAAGGTGAATGAACCTTCTCTGTTCATTTTAGGGATTTTACATAAATTTTCACGTGACAAAAAAACCTTATAAAACCATTATCGTGAAAATATAGATAATGTGCATCAAATAAACGTTGCTAAGAATACAAAATCATGCCCTACTCAACTGATAAAGGATATATAACATCAGAGTGTTGATGAGACATCCCATATTAAAGCACACAATGAAAAATAAAGATAATGTGTACAACAAGGTGAATGAACGTTCTCGGTTAATTTTAGGGGAAATTCACATAAATTTCACGTGACATCAAAACCGTAGAGAACCATCATCTTGAAAATAAAGACAATGTTTATCAAATAAACGTTTCTAAGAAAATAAAATCATGCCCTACTCAACTAGTCAACTGATAAAGCATTGATAAAATCAAAATGTTGGTGAGATATTATAGAACATACATTCATACTACATCTCAAAGCACACAATCTTCATGCATCACATTATTCACATACCGAAGCTTACTAAATTCGATTCTCTCTATCCTTGTGTTCTGTATAAATGGCGGACAAATCTAATTCTGTTATAACAAGCAAATCACAAGCCGACTCATTCCTGGCAATTATAGTGACAAAATAAAGATGATACGTCTATCTAAAATTGACATGTATATATATGGCTTTACCGACAAGAAAATATTACTATGATCACTTATTCGTTAACTGATGCATCATGCCCCGACAAATGCACAAGCATAGCAGAAAAAACATAGAATGACATACAAATATGTTACAGAAAGTCAACAAAAGTGTGTCGGAAATTCTAGTTAGTAAACAGAAAGTCAACAAAAGACCTACAAATATGTTACATAGAGACTGATCATTCCAATAGTATCTATGCCACACATTATACGAGTTGGGCCTTATAAACTCTCACTGGGCTCGGGGCCTGTCAATTGGGCTTTTGGTTAATCACAATTTAATTTATCACCTTCCTTTGGGTTTGAACTAGTCTTTTCTCTTTTGAGTTTTGAGCATTGAGGATTTTGAGGTAATGCTCCTCCATTGCTTGATAGACTTTGTTCAACAGCTTCTTATTGTGCTCCTCACGTCGTCACGAACATGTTTGTCACTATAAAAACTGACAGTTGGTAATAGCCGAAAGCCAAAGGTGTGCCAGAGTTTTTTTGTTTGAGAGGTCAGATTGAGAAACAGCTATGGCTTCCTACAATCATTACGCAGCCATGGCCTTTTTCACCACAATGACCCTTTCCTCTGCCTTCACCGCCTCCGCACAGTACGAAACAGAGTCGTCTACACAGACAGGAGAAGCCTCTTGTTTTCCAGGGATGTCTATAGTCATGATCATCTCTTCTTTCATCCTTTCTGGATTTGCCATTCTCAGATGGTAGACCAACATGATATACATTTTTTTTTGTATCCTATATGTTCTTACATTTTGCTTTCTCAAAAAAAAATCACAATAAAGTTTTAAATCTCTCTTGCACATGAGTTGGTTATGAAAGGCTTTATTTACATTATTGCTTATATGTAACCAGGGAATTGGAACACTTGGGTTGTTCAAAGTATATCTTGTTCTTTTTATACATTGTGTTTGCCTGCATGTCCTATCTGCCATCTACTTCCAGTGATGTTCCTTTCTGATAGAATTTTATAGCAGATTAGAGCTTGTAAACAGTAAATTTTTTTTAAAAAATAGTAACCTTAAGTTTGAAGGTTAAAAAGAAGCAAACCACAAACAAGATAAAAAAATAGATTCAAATACAGTGTTACACGAGAGTTGCAGCTACTATATAAGATACAACACAGAGGACAAGACCATCATCCCTCTTGCCTTTTACTGTACACATATATTACACACAACAAATAAAGCAATCACTCTCTCTCACAAAGTTACAAACTCACACACACATGCACACACCAAATCTTTCGAACCCAAATTCACAAACTCATGGTACTTAAAATACTCAGCGGACCAAGTTTCAAAGTGTTTTTTTTTAAAACCAATACCGTCATCACACAAACTCACACCTCACGAGAAGCTTGACGGATTTGTACTTCTCCCCTTTGCGGTTATGCAAAGGAAACGCTCTTATCCCTTCCTTCAGCTCCCAAACAGGCAAGCATGTCTGCCCTCCAAAATCATCCTTCTCAGACATGTCATACTCATGCACTTCTAACCGCAGTAGAGCCAGCTCCGGAACCGTTAATGGGAACTCAAACACCTCGTCCCAAGCCGGTACCCAGTTATCCTCTAACGTCTTTGTCTTCTTCATAACCGTATCCGCTGGAACTCCAGCTATCCCCACCTGAACCATTGTGTCAAAAAATCTAAGAGACCAAGAAACCGTTCACCACAGCCTAAGGGGAATTGAATTTACTTACCCTTGTGTAGAAGTCAGGAGGTGAGTATTGATCGAAGTGTGTGTGGCGGAAATCGAAGTACCAGCCTTCTCCCATGTATATAGTTACCTAAGCATAAGATAAATAATGAGTTCAGAAGTTTAAAAGACCAAACAGAGAGGCAGCTGTCTCACCTTCAGTGTTGTTTTTACAGGTAGAGTAGCTTTTGGATCAAAGATGTCACTGTCCGAGCCACCTTTCAGTAGAATATCAGGTTTCTTGATGTATCCACATCCGCCGTTGGCTCTAAACATCCCTTGCATTAGCCACAATGATCTTCCATATCCCTGTACAATGGGAAAATGATTTTATATAAGACTTAGCTGAAGAATAAGTTAGTGATATAGCAAAAAGAAGAAAACCTGCATATTGAAAGCAACCATTTGAGCACCGTGGCTCCATGCAACCAACGGGTTGTAGTTTGATGAAGTAACTCTAGTTCCTTTTGGATAAATCCTCAGCAGATTTCGCTGAGTAAACCTGCACCACAACACCATGATTAACAGGACTGCTATTGTTACTTTGGACAAGATAATCAAAATTACCTCACAATCTGTACTGCATATTTTTCTGCCGCCTTCTCTAGCTGTTCTTCGCTCAAGCTAAGGCGTCTTACCTTATCAGGATCAACCTTTAAGCACTCAGTGATTCCACCTTTTGGTTTCCCAGCATGGATTGCGATCAAATGTTTATACTGCGGTGGCGCATTCTTCTTGGACTTGTCTCCATCATCATCATCTTCGTCATCATCATCCTCATCATCATCATTCTCAACTAAGTCATCCTGCAAAAAAACCAAATAAAATTTAACATCTTTTGTGTATATGGACACTAACAAGACTGAATAGATACGAACCTTGTAACCGCTTTTGTTCCTGTCGATAAAGCTCGGAACTTCTCTCCCCCAAACTTCTTCATCACCTAAAGATTTACCTTTCTGCACCGAGTCCTCATCTTTGCCTTCCTTGTACTCTTTGGGAGGTTTCGTTGAGATGATGATCCGCCTTTTCAAAGAGTTTGGCGATGGGAACTCCTTTAGAGATTCTCCCACAGGAGGAGTAAACAAGATTTCTCCAAATATGTTCGTAACCATCTACAATACACAAAAAACAAGACATCTCTAACTTCAATGTAATGATCTACTAAAACAGAATACAAAAAAAATCTTTGAAGGCTTTTACCTCAGCAACTTTAGATTGAAGCTCTGGAGTAAGATGATCTTCAAGAGTGACAACAACAGGATAGTCAGATACATCAAAGGCATGTGCTCTGATAGCTTTTAGACATTTGATTAACTCCACAGGTGCAGTGAGAGTCCTGTTAGAATGGTTTAGTAACCTTGACTTTCACTATATCAAATGTCAGTAAAATTAATACCTTCCGTGAAGAACATCAATATCGTTTTTGTTGGAGTTAGGCCAAATATCCAATTCAATCACCCTGACACCTTTCTTCAATGCATCAATAATAGGTACCTCGCTGCAGTCACTGCTCAGCTGGTTACCGGTCAAATAAGAATTGTGACCAGTGAATATGAAATAATGCGATATAGGAGCATCCATGTCTTGATGCACCTGTAAATTACACAAATGAATTCATTACAGAGATTTATCAAGAACCAATCTAAAAGAAGAAAAAGCTAGCATAATAACATCTATGAACCTGTCTCTCAAATTTTTAATTAAGGTTCCTACAAGAGTACATGACTCTTGTCTGAAAAGTACATAGCTCCTGCTACTTTATGCAAATCTTTGTTTTGTCTTTCACAGCAGGTATGCACATAAAGAAAATAAAATTACAAATTGCTTAAAAAAAACTCTTGAATTCCAAAAATCTCGGACTTCTTAACAAAATAATCTGAATCCAAATCTGAGTTTGAATCAATCATAGATTGAAAAAAAAGAGGATTTTGTGTCAGGGTTCCTACATGACTCTTGTCTGAAAAGTACATAGCTTCTGCTACTTTCTGTACATTTTTGTTTTGTCTTTCATAAATAAAAAATAAAAAATTACAAATTGCTTTCAAAAACTCTTGAATTCCAAAAATCAAGGATTCCTAAACTAAATAATCTGAATCTAAATCTGAGTTTGAATCAATCATTGATTAAACTTTTTAAAAAATGGAAAAAAAGAGACAGAGAAACAAGAGAGCTAGTTACCACATGTCCAGCAAGTGGAGAGTTGTTGTCACCAAAAAGGTACTTGAAGAAAGCATCAAGGTGGAGACCATTCCGATGAAGAAGAGAAGACGCGGCATTGATGATCGACTGCGCATCCTCTCTCGTCGCTTTGCCTTGCTTCTGAACATCGATCAGAAACCTGTGGAGATGATCGACCGTCATGACCCCATTCTCCGAGTATTTCTCGAAAAGGGTCTTGATCTCGCGCGGCGCCTCCGATGCGGTGTACCGGAACCTCCGGCGGAAGCAGAAGCACACTCTGTACGTTTGCTTCGACATGAGGCAAAGGGGATCCTTTGGGTGGTGGGAGATGATGATTGGAGAAGAAGAAGAAGAGGATGATGAAAGCAAGTCAGAATAATTTTTTGTTTGTTTGTATTCAATTAGAAATTATCTTATTTTCTTGTGAATATTTAATGAAATAATCAATCAATCCCTTCAACCTTCTGGAAGATGAAGATCTGTCTCTTCCCGTGCGAATATACCCAAAGGCAAGTATCTATCTGTCGACATGGCTGTCTATGAAGCTATTAAAGGCTTCTTTGGGCTTTATTGGGCCCATTTATCTATAAAGCCCGTGATTTAAGAGAATCTCTCTGGTATTTATGAAGCGACAAAAAGCTTTAGGCTTTATTGGGCCCATGAATTAGTAAAGCCCATGAGACGAGATTCTAGGGCTTCGCTGGTTATAAAGGTGCAACTGAGCACTACACTAAAAGTCTCTCTCGCATCTCCGCCTCTCTTTTCAATCTGAAATCTCAACAGCAACCCGAGGAGTGAAAGGTTTGATCATCTGCGAAACCCAGCATGAGAGCTAAGGTGAGTTATGCGTGTTGATATGTTAATATGGAAACGGAAGTAGTTGGTTATAGGTTATTTATCTAGTGTTTCTATTTTTGGCTTTGTAATAGTGGAAGAAGAAGCGTATGAGGAGGTTGAAGAGGAAGAGACGAAAGATGAGACAGCGATCTAAGTAGTTTTTCCGAGACCGACATTTGTGAGAGTTTTGTTGGTTTTTCTATCTGAATTTCAATGTTTTTTTTGTTGCTGGACCTAATAGATTCTATGTTTCAATCAGAACTATGTTTTTATTACATGAATGGTTTTTCTATTTCTACAATCTGCTTATTATTAGTTTTCAATGGTGATCTAATAGTTAGTGTATGCGTAGGACTGTCAGGTCGTTGAACATAACAATAAGCTGGTAGATAGATATTATCCGAGTTCGAACTCGAATTATAATAGAGTTTTAGAGTTATCATTCAAACATAAACTAAACGACGGGAATATAATTCACACTACATTGTGTGTTGTGTCTTAGTAGCCACCCATTGGTGGCATTCCAAATGGTGGCATCCCTCCCATTGGCATCGGTGGCATCCCTCCCATTTGCATCGGTGGTGCCGGTAAAGCAAGTAGCATCGATGGTGCCGGTAAAGCATTTGGCAACAATTGTGCGTACATATTCTGATTTTTATGAAACAAAGAAACAAAACCATTAAGTTAGTTTGTCAAGGAAAGACCAAAGATGATGTTTAGTTCTAAGCTGTTTTATGTTGTTACCTGTTGGGACATGACTTCCTTCTCTTCCTGCTCTTTGGCTTTCGCTTCTTTTTGTGCCTCCAGCTTGTCCTTGATTATCTCATCCACTTTGCCTGTGTACTCTCGCATTACCTTCATAGAAAAAGATAGGAGGAGGGTTAAGAATAGAGAGTAGAGAGTATATGAGAGCATATTATAAATCACCTGGAGAAGGTAAGGAAAGGCTAAGTCTATTATATTGTTGATCCAGGCAAGCTCTAGAGCAACGTCTGGTCTGATTAAATCATAACACACAAAGAGACATGTAACAAAGCATTCCTTCTTCCCCTGTATAACAACACCACAACATAACACAAAGTGATATTAATTTCATATTCTTGACCAATAGTTTTCAGACGATCCATTACCTGTTCAATGAAGTAAACCAGCAGCTGTTCCGCAAGGTCATGGTCGCCAGATTGTGAAGCAGTTTCCATACAGTCTTTGTACAAGTTATCCTTCTTTGACAATGCAATTGATTGCTTCCATTTACCAGCTTTCTTGTAGATATAAGCAGCTACACGTCTCATTTCAACAAGCTCATGTTTCTCTATCTGTTCACACCATTCATATCAAAATAGGTTTAGTAGATATAAAATGATGTAAAAGGTATAGTAGAAGATAGAGTGGTCTACCTTCTGAGCAAGGCCTATCTGGTCAAAGCTGTCATGTAAATCAATAGACTCACGCAACCTTTCATAGTCTTCTTCCTCCACGTATATCTCATTCAAAGCTTCATTAACAGCAGTGACATTGTTGCTCTGAACTGCAACCATGTATGGCTTGATAAGACGCAACTGACCAGCCTGAGAGATCAGAAGAAACCAATTGTTAAGTAAGCGACAACCTTGGATTGTTAAATCATAAAGTCAGTTTCTAACCTTCCGCATAATATCAACAACACGTGCATGATCCAACCGCAAAGCAAGCACGTTGAGAAGATCATTGATCATATCCGGATGCTCCAGTAAGTAAAAGTGCACAGCCTTGTAGTAGACCTCAACATTCGCAACCTTACCAACAATGTCTTTGAACTGCACGTGCTCCCACGCTTCAGGAGAGTGGTTCATCACAGTGGTCGCAGCGTTATCAAACTCAGCATACTGAATGTAGAGATAGGTAAGCTCCTGCCAGTGCTGCTGCTCATCACAGGCTCGTATGAGCTTGGGAATGTTGAGGCGGGTGGAGAACAGCTTGATGTGTTCGATAAGCTTCTCATAACGGTATCTAGCGTAGAGCACACCCAACTCAGTGAAGATACCCATGTGAGCACGTTCCAGCCCAAGTCCACTCTCCATGAGTGAGATTAGTTCACTGAAGAAGCCTTTGTTCTGGTAGAACTCGCTGACTTCTTCCAGGTCATCCACCTATCAAGAACCAAAAGAAATACCTAAAAAAAATATTTTTCTTGACTAAAATAACACACAAAAAATGACTAAAGAAATTTCATTAAAAAGGTAATGATAACTATACCCTTACTCTATAGATATATAAATACAAATAAAAATTTAAAAAACAAAAAAAAATATGTTTGAAAAAACTTTATTCAATTCGAAACTTTTTATTTCGGTTTTTAAAATATATATATATATATATATATTTCGAATTTTAAAAGAAAAGTAATATTTTGAAATTGAAATTTTTCTAAAATCTATTTTTAAAATTATTATTTTAAATTTTAAAACTTAATTATATATATATATATAAGGTATTTCTCTAATTAAATTTTGTAACTAAGATAAGGTTCTTATTCACCTGAATGATAATGTTAAGGCCACAGATCTGTGCCAACCTGAACTCCTCTGCATCAACACAAGCAAAACACACTTCCTTCCATGTCTTTGCACTGCTTGCTTTCCTTGCAGCATCAACAGCACCTTGGAACTGTTGCAGTTTCACAAGCGTGACAGCTAGCTTCCCCCAGTTTGATACAAACGCATAGACTATTTTGGCAGCTTCATACATAGCTTCATCATACATGCGGTCACCAACGTTTTGTAAGTTAGCAACGTTTGGCATCAGAATGAACTCTTCAACCTCCCCTAACCTACCGATCTTTGCATATGCGTAGAGGAGCTCACTATCAACCTTAACTTCCTTCACCTTGTTTCTAACCATCAGAAGGTAACTGACCATGTCATCATAGACATTAGCATCCTCAGCAACGCGTATCACCTCCAAGAAATGAGTTGCGTCCTCAGCACGGATGAAGGACTCAATTGCCTCACTGACTAGTCCTTCCCTGAGCTGAGCCTTTGCAACTTGGCTCCACACAGAATCTTCTTCAACCCTCAAAGCAAACTCAGCAGCACGCTCAATGCTTTTAACGTTATCCAGCAACACGTTGACAGCCTCAACGTTTAAGTTAAACTTCTTGAAAATAGCAAATGCCTCCTCAAACAGTTGAGCTTCTACCGCCAATTCTCCAACAACAGTCCCATCAAAGTTCTCAAGCCTGTTAATATAATCCATAACTCTAGATGGATCCGCCTTGACAGCTGTCAGTATCAGCAGATTCTGCAGGTTAACGTTCCCACTGAAGTCAGAGTTCTGAAGCACTATCTTCTCAAGAAGCTCAATAAGCTCATGAGGCAAATCAGCAGTCATGAACGCCTTAACAGCTGAGGAAACTTGCTCTGGGCTCTTGCTTTCAGGTAATGCAGTAGACACAACTTGGTCAATAACTTGTCTTCTATACTCATTGTTCTCATCAAGAACCATCTCCCAGAGATCACCATCCATCCTCTCCACTACATACCTCGCTTGTAACTTGAATAAAGAGTTTTTGTTGGTGACGTTGATTAGCTCCTCATCACATTGTCCTCTTCTGTAGGACACAACAGCCAGCGTAGGATCACGTTTCTCGCAGTACTTACCGACAACTCGAGAGTCGTAGTAGTTGTTGGTGGTTAGGAAACCCTCAGGGTTGTTGTTACTGTCGATGATGATTTTACCCAAGGCGTTATGGACATGCACATCTTGGCTTCCCTCGGTTACTAGATGCTCCAAGAACTGTGTGAGGAGACGTAGCCGGTTCCTAGAAAAAAAAAGCAGAAACATATTAGTACGGCTGGTCAAAGCCGAATGAAACATTCACCTTAAGCCCTCAAAATTTTTGAAAACAAAAATACATAGACATAGACTCCTAAAAAAAATATTTTAATCCCCAAATTGTAAAAAAAAAAAATATCTGAAATCCTTAATAAATCCTGTATATTAGATCTTTCAAAAATGAACAGAGAGAATGAGAACAAAAAGATTCACCTCTTCTCGCATTCCTCCACAAGAGTTTCAACAGGCAGCAATGAACGCACAGAGATGATAAGACCTTTGATAAAATCTTCAGGGCACTCATCATCAAGTAACTGTCCCACAACTAAGGGAGCACTCCCAGGGTTCACCTTTTGTTCAACATCACCAAACGTATTAGTATCTAATGAAAACACTGAACTCTAAAAAATAGTAGCAAAAAGTTTCATACCTTTTGAACGTAACCTTCAATGTAACGCAGCATGTTGTTTATGTAAAGGTAATGAGTAAGATCAGGTACAAAGCCGAAACGGTCACAGACATTTATCAAAGGCCTTGCATCAGGAAGCTTAGCTTCCATTAAAAAGTTCTTAGTCTTTTCAGCATCGTAGAAGTTAGACTCTCTAGTCACACGCTCAACCTCTTTTATTTGACCAGTCTTTGCAGATGCTTCAATGTACTTGAAATGAACCTCAGGATCCTCACTAAAAAACATTGTCATATCATCAGCATACAACAAACAAGGATCATGTTTGTTTACAGAAATGAAATTAGATTATATAAATTCACCTCATTCTAACATATGAGCCTAGGAAAAAGTATAGCCCTTCATATGATTTAAACTGCTCAAAGAGTTTAATACATGCATCAACACCAAGTTGCTCACAGTACTCCTTGCAAGCCTGTGGTTACATATGGAAACGTTAGTGTCACATTAAACAATAATATTTATCATACTATACACCACTTACCTGAACGATTATCTGTAGGTTGCCTCTCGGGTTAACTATCAAAAGTTCCTTCATGCACTCCATAGCCCAATCGCTAGAAAGAGTGCCTAGAAAATCAACAAGAGCCTGCATTGCATTTTGACAGAGTGATGATGTTAAACAACTTGGTATCCAGAAGTTTAGCAACTATGTTGGAGGCATTACCTGTGGCTCAATAGCATGCGTGTTGACAATCACACGTTTTATATCATTTAAGTCTGAGTAATGCTGCACAATTCAAAAGTAAAAGAAGTTGAAGATGGAAATATAATTTTACTTAATTAGCCAGGAAACAAAAGCAAGACAAGGAACTCAAACCTTTAAGGATTGGATATAAAGTCCAGCCTTTTCACAAAGCTGAGCAACACGAGGCCTGTCATAGTGGCTGAACATACTCCCAGCTAAAATGGCCTCAGCCACGTTAGGGAAGGTTACCAAATTGATCTCCAGAACCTGTATTGACAGTTGATATACAAAGTTTGAGGGAAGAATGTGAATAAGGAAAGCATAGAAACATATAAGTTTTGGCAACTAGTTTCAACCTTAGTCTGCAGAAAAGCATGTTCAGGTAAATTTGGCTTCAGCACATCCAAAAGGAAAGCAGTAGCTTCTCTTATTAGATTTCTCTGAATATACAAAAATAAATACATTAGTACTTGATAATGCTCATGCATTGTATAAAACTCTCTGCAAATATTGGTGCATACACAAGTTTATACTGGTGCACCTACCTGAAGAAAAAGGTCAGTGATGGTGTTGATGTCAAGTGGACAACCTCCTTTCATTTGAGACATCTTTACTGCAAATTCTCCTGCTCCCTGAGAAAAGAAGTTAACTGATTCATGAACTCTTCTTGTACTTATGCAGAAAATATCCAGTAAACCAATTATTTTAAGAGTTTAATATGCTGTAAGAATCAAAAGTGCACTGAACTAACCTGAGGATCTGTACGGAGTATGGTTTGCAGAAGAAACAGGTAATCAGGTGTGTACTTAACCTAAAGTCACAACATGAAACAATGATACTTCTTGAGCACAATGAAACCATAACAGGTTCAGGCAAACTTTAGATCTTTGTTATGTACCTTCTCTGAGTAAATTAGTATGTTGTCAAACTCCCTTTTTTCAACAAGTGCTACTACAACTTTTGGAGAGGTCTGGGCTTTGATGTATATTTCCAGAGCAAGGTCATTATCCAAAGTCTGTAACAGAAAATATTTATGTCACAAAAAAATACAAAATGAGACATATCACACACTTAACAGTATAATATATATATATATATATTACCTTGACAAGGTCACCAAGTTCTTCACTGCATTCTAACTTATCCTCTTCTAACCAATTTTTCAGGAGGTTCTTCTTGTTTTGATTCACAACAAGGCGAGACAGTTCTAATGACTCATATGAGTTGAGCTTTCCTTTAGTTAAAAGCGTCCCAAAATACTGTAACAATGGAGGAGTTTGCCCAGCTTGTACAGGAACACTCTGGAACTTGGACACTGTATCAGGTGTCCTTAGAATCCCCTGAGGAGATTCAGCAGCAAGCTCAGCAGCCTCTTTGTACTTTGTTTGATCGAACAGCTCTTTGAAACGCTTTACAACCTGAAACATTAGAACTGAATATGAGACCCTTCACATTACCAACTAGCTTTCTTTTTCTTCAGCTAGATAACCATGGCATACCAGATCATCTGCACCAGGGAGGTTTCCTCTTTTAGCAAGATTGACAGCAAGCTCCAAATTCTTCAACTATAATACAGACACATAGGTTTCTTAGCATGACATGATGATGAAGGTTAGCTTATATATGAAAAAAAAAAGGAGAAAAGAAGTTAAAACATACTGGACCACTAATAAAAGGTATTATAGTAGCCTCGTTAACAGTAGCCAAAAGAACTTGTCCACGCCTATTAATGGCATAGAAACCCCCAACAGAAGAGGCTTCAGAAGTCAAGAAAATTGGGTCTGTACTTATCCGGTTTCTGTAGATAGGAGAAGCAGTCTCTAGATCGTATACAAACAACAAGCCAAGCTTGGTGATGACATATATCAAGCTAAACTTGTTAGAGATCTGTCAGACAAAAAAGAGAGAATTCAAAGTCAGGAAATTTCACCACAACATACTATATATAATTGTAACTGAAATGCTAATGCAAATACAAACCTGCATGGCAACAGGAAAATCATCAGCAAAATCTGGGAGAAAAGAGAGATCTGCCTTCTTTTTTGCAAATGATGCCTTTCCTACAATATAGTTTAGACAAAAATTGTAAGCAGAGACAGTAACTAACAGTGATAATATAGTATTCTGACAAGGATACTAACCGGGTAGGGCACCAAGCTCAATGACATGCACATTTGATGTTATCTGCCCAGCATTAAAGCTCTTGGTTGCAAAGGATATAAGGGTAGAAGGATTCTCATTCCCAGGGACCTATTATTGATAAATGTTTCAAGTCATACTACAGTTCAAGATCTTAGACCATTGAACTCACTGAAGAACCAAGTAGTTTACCTTAAACTGAGCAAATGATGCAGCGTGTGCGTCAAGGGACTGGGTCTGCTGTTGATCCACAGAAAATAGCTGCATGTTTCCTTTTACCAATTGTGGTCTCTACAGACAACAATAATGACAAGATCAGTCAAGAATTTTACAGCATAACTGTAGTTTTGATGTTCTTATTCAACCAACCTCAGGAGGACCAGGAGTGATTCCAATTAACACCAACCACTTCTCATTAGGAGAGCACTTGTAGTTAATAATTTGATTGTTTTCCAGCTTGGTCGCTCTATCAAACATCTTAACTGGCTCAGAATCACCTGGTAATGATCAGAAGCAACATTAGAATCACATATACATGGTAAGAAGATGGGAGTAAGATAAAAGATATACAACCTTCAATGGACCAGTGATACACTGAGTATTGTGTGACCAGCCCCAACATCTTGGGTGTAATCCACTTCCAAAACTCAACCTTACAAAAACAATGGATGGTTAATATCCCAAAACTAAATGTGATTTCAGCTTTGTATTTGCATCAACACTCACCTGGTCAGGCATCTGATGTGATTTCAGCTTTGCTTTTGCTTCAATGTTAAACATCTGTAGATAATCCTGAGTAGTTCCTGGAACTTGAGCTATAAACAATATCAAGAAAACAATGAACAAAAAAAAAAGTAATAGCCAATATAAGGAAACATCAACTGCAAACAAGATTTGTAGTTTAACTACACATACTTTGGAATAAACCTTGTAAATGCTTACCTTTTAATGCAAGGATTCTTGAGTTTGGGTTCATAAGAGCAGAATCTGCAGTGATAGGTCTCCTAAGAGGCTGCATGGGCATATTCATATCAATGATCACAACACTGTTTTGTGGTGACGTCTCTCGCACGCATATATACTTGTCAGACTCCATAGTAACATTTGTAAACGTGATGAATTGCTGATTGATCCCAATGCTAGGAAGCTGGAATAAATAAAACAAAACCAAGCGTTATGTCATATAGACACATAGTTCATATACTTAGTAATGAGATCCGATCCGAGCATATCAGTAACATGCATGCATTACACAAACTTTTTTTTTAAACACCGCATTACACAAACTATAGTGTTAAACTGGGATCAAAGAAACAAGAGCCAGCTATGAGAGCATCACTTAACGTCCAAACTCAAAGTCAAATCCATGAGAAGAAGAAGAACTAACCGTCAGGACCTCCTTCAGCGTGATTGGGGCGTTAGGTGCCGCCATGTTTGACCACAGTTCGCGGTAAGAGAACCCGGGGGAAAGAATCAGAAATGTGGTCTAGACCAGACGAGAGAGAGAGTGG
Source organism: Brassica napus (assembly GCF_020379485.1). Taxonomy (NCBI): domain Eukaryota; kingdom Viridiplantae; phylum Streptophyta; class Magnoliopsida; order Brassicales; family Brassicaceae; genus Brassica; species Brassica napus. The sequence goes on along the minus strand of NC_063438.1, from coordinate 26,291,952 downwards.
GGGGGAGAACTTGCAAACTGTGATGGAAGAAGGGAGAAAACCAAATAACAAGAGAGATTTTTTGAAATATATGCAAGTAACTTAGGTGGTAAGTAGAGGAAACAACAACAAACCAAATTTAAGCAAAATAAAAAACTTAGGTGGTAAGTAAAATTGATAAACGATGCAATTTTTGCTAATTAAAGGGTGGTCAGGTCACATGACTCACGTCATTATTATTATTGCTAATAGTTATTCTCTTATTTTCAGATTTAGAATTAATTTCTTCTTATTCACTTTTCAATTAATGTTAATAAATCAAAATTTCAAGATATAATTAGTTGACCATAGTTGGAGTCAGATTTGTTACCAAATAACAATTCCTTAGTCAGATTTTTTTCTTATACTACCAAAAATGAGTTTCTAAGATTTTATTTACTTTCTTAATTAATCTTCAACGATTTTTATTCAAATTTTCTATTTTTCAACTTTTATAGATGTGTCATGTTTTATCGATGATTTAATATATTTTTAGATGAAGAAAACTTAGTCTGGGTGTTTTTACCTCAAACCAAAATCCCTATTAAATCTGAACCGAAAATACAAAAATAAAAAGTCAGATCCAAACCTTTATACAAAATATCTGACGGGACTTAATAGCTTGATATTTTGGAGCTTGGGTACAATCCGAACCGAATCAAAATTTGAAGTAAGATTTTAACTGAAATTAATTAAATATATTAATATTTTTATATATGTTAAGGTAATTAAGATTTTTTATAATATTTTAAATATTTTTGTAATTTGTCTTATTTGTTATTTTGAGTATTTTTTATTTAGTTTAACTAGTATTTATTTAGATTCGTGAATCTTATTATATAAAGCTTGGTTCTTTAAAGTTGCTAATTAACACGATCTTGACACATGACAATTATATATTTAAGATTGTGACATGTGTTAATATTGTTTTTTTTCCTAAAATCATAAAAAAAAAAAGATAACTGTAAAAAAAAATGATAGTAATTATCCTTTTTAAAAATCTTAAACCAAAAAATTGTTAAAAAAGAGTGTTTAATGTTAATTTTCTTTTATTGGTTCTTAAAGTTTCTAATTAATATGATCGCGACACAAGCCAATTATATAATTAAGATTGTGACATGTGTTAATACTAATTTTCTTTTTCTATCATAAAAAACTATAATTTTCACATATTAACATGATTTTTTGAAAAAAATAATAGTAATTTTCGTTTTTACAAATCCTATACCAAAAACGATTTGTACAAATAATTTATTTAATACTAATTTTCCTTTACTAAAATCATAAACCAAAAACAATTTGTACAAATAATTTTCCTTTTCTAAAATAATAAAGAAAAGATAACTGTAAAAAAATGATAGTAATTATCCTTTTTAAAATTCTAAAGCCAAAAATTTGTAAAAGAGTGTTTAGTGTTAATTTTCTTTTATTAAAATCTGATTTTTTGAAAAAAGTAATAGAAATTTTCGTTTTTACAAATCCTATACCAAACACGATTTGTACAAATAATTTATTTAATACTAATTTTCCTTTTCTAAAATCATAAAGAAAAGATAACTGAAAAAATATTAATAGTAATTATCCTTTTTAAAACTTTTAAACCAAAAAATTGTAAAAGAGTGTTTAATGTTAATTTTCCTTTATTCAAATCCTAATTAAAAAGATCATAAACCAAAAGGAACTACAATTATTCACATCTATATATAGGACTAAACTCTCTCATATTTTGACACTTCTCATATTTGATCAGTAAGCATAAAGAAAAATATTAGGTGGGTTTTTTGGTCATCGCATGTTTTTTTCATTATTGTCATGCTGGGCACGTAAGTTATTGCCACAATAATGCTTAGGAGTTTGTACATACAATATATAATTAGTTATGATGTTGTACATAAGTTAATGTCAACGCAAATTTACTACTTTAATACGTTTAATTATGCTTATGTGTGTTCGTTCTATTTATTATTTTCTAACTGAAATTGTAATTCAATTTGCTACCAGGAATTATCAAGAGACAATGGCTTCAGAAAGTTATGTAACACTAGATCAGTTAAATAAGAAATGTCCTTACCGTCGTACTGAGTACGTCTTACTAGAAAGTGGGAAGCAAGAAATTTAAATAAGAATAACGAGCTTATAGGAATAAATTTTCTCATACTTGATAAGATGGTAAATATTTTAATTTAAAAAATCTTATATAGTTTTATTGTTAAAAATAATTTGTTTATTATATAGGAAAATACAATTTAAGGTTGTGTGCATCCTTCTCTTATTGAAAAGTTCGGAGATGGATTACATGAAGGGGCCATTATTGAAATCTGCAAATTTAATTTGCAAGATTACAATAAAAACTACAAAATCTCATATCATAAATTTCAAATAAGATTGACCGAGAGAACAACAATTGCATGTGTGGAGCAACAATTACCTCAAACACCGCCTGAAAATTTTCAATTTCGAAACTATGAAGAGTTTGCTCAACTGAAAGATTCAACATACGATTTATATGGTAATATTTAGTATTTTCTTTGGTCAGTTATTTCTTTATCTTTCTCCTTTTGACTTCGCTTTATATATTCAGGATAGTTAAATCTCTTGCAGTATTGAATGCAAAGATTGATAGGTTTAAATAATTATTACATCGACTGAAGTTGGATCCTTTCGTATAGAGTCTGCTTGACATTGGTTGATGCATTTGTATGTTTAGTAGGTCATTGATTGATTGATTACTAGGAACACGTAATCTGTTTTTTTGTAGCAATTTGGTTGTCAAACATCATATGTTTCAGTCAAATTATTCGGTATTTGTAATGAATTTTGCTTGAAATAACATTATTATATAACACGATTTTTTTTACAGATGTAATCGGATGTATAAAGAATATTGAGAAAACGGATGTTCGTAGCAAGACCACACCTGTCCTCCGAAGAGTTATTCAACTTTATTGTTAGAAAGGTATATTTTTCAATTCCAATTCTATTAATCAATTTCGATTTTTATTTTTTATTTCTCTTTTACAAAAATTCTATCTTATACAATAGAATTGAAATACAAGCAACACTATGGGCTGAACAAGCAGAACTATTTGAAGATAAATATCGCGCTTTGAAAAGTAATAATATTGTTCTTATCATGACAAGTGTTTTGATCAAGACATATCAAGGTGTAATTTGTCTCTCAGCATCTTCAGGGACTAAATTCTATTTGAATTATGATTTTGATTCTGTTACCGACTTTCGAAAAAGGTATTATTTAAAAGGTTCAATTCAGGTTCGGATAACCCATTTAAATAATTTTTGAAATTTTAAAATTCATTATATACTTTAAATCCTCAAAATCTATAAATACAATAATATATTACATATAAATTTGAATAACATATGTCAAAACACCTAAAATTAACATATAAATTGGTTTGGTTTGAATATTTTGATAGAGAATCAATAGAAATTTCAAATATATTTTGGTGTTTTCAGTATATTTTAGCTATCTTAGACATTTAGTTTAAACTATTTGTTTATATTTTCAAGTATTTTACACACATTAAAAGTATCTTATATATTTTGGATGTTATTAATATACATTAAATCTAAAAATAATTAATATATTTAGGTATATAAATTTATATAATATTTATTCGGATACCCGAAATACTTCGTTTCATTTCTCTAGATACCAAAATTTTGAACCCGTTCGAATATTTAATCAATTTCGATTCAGGTTCGGTATTATTTTTTTGGATCGGGTATGGTTCAGTTTTTCGAATTTTGTTTTTTTTGCCCAGCCATATTTTAATCTCTGTTTCATAGTAACATACGAAGACGTTTTCATTAAATTAATATAATAAAAACATGTTATAAAAAACTTTTAAAACCATTCCAAATTACTATTAATATAGCCTTGCATCATTCCAAAATACGATTTGAGTTGAACTTGAACATGATTATTCCAAAACAGACGATATAGTCTGATCATTAAAAGGTGAACTATTTATTAAAAAACAAAAACAAATTATTAACTATTGTAAAACACGAAAGACAAACATCAAAAATTATGTAGAAAACAGATTTAAATTCAAAATTGTGTCCATAACATATACATATATTCTAAAATTGATGTAAAAAAAATTGTCATTCTTTATATGTTTTCATAAATTTAAAAATCAAACAAAACCCGTGCAACGTACGGGTCCATACCTAGTAATGTATATATTTTATGTTTTGAGCGTTTTCAAACATAGGTTATAATTTAATTCGAACCAGACCCGGAAAGAATCAAACACGATCCTAATTAGTAAAACATGAATCGAACTTATAAACACAATACCAAAAATTTGAAAATTCGAATCAACCGAACCAAATCCAACGGCTCTGAACGCCTAAACAAAACTCTATAAAAAAAATCCTGAAAAATCAGTTACAGTGGATTGGGCTAATCAGTTGGGCCCAGTTGATGGTAATGGATCTCACTTGTCAACAAAAGTCAAAAACGTAGAAGGGACGAAATGTTTTGATTGGATGTGTTCTCAATAAACTGTTAAACTCTCTGACGTGGAACACCATACGAAACAGAACCTACGAAGAATAACACAAGAAACAGAGAGTGTTCAAATTTATAAGATTAGATCTCACAATCAGACAAAAGCTTCCTTCTTTGTCTTCAAATTCGCCATGAAACCGATGCACCACCACAGAGCTCCACTAATCTCTTCTTCTTCCTCTCAAAGCAACTCTTTCGTCTCTAGACTTCTTCTTCTACTGACTCTACTCCCAGTCTCCCTCGCCTGCCTCGCCTTCATCCTCCAATGGCGAGGCGGCGGCGGCCTCGCCGATCCCGCCTCCGCTTCCGTCATCTCCTCAACATCAGTCCCCGGCGGAGGAAACTCCGATCTCAACCACGAGGTGTTCCCCGGAATGGAGACTGTCTCATCAGTCTCCCCGAAAGCTCACCAATCTTCTTCATCCGACTGCTCGAATCTAGCTCGAAGCTCTTCCCCCTCCTTTCCTTACTACGGTGATTGGAACTTCGGTGTTGATTTCAATCTAAAGCCAAAGGTGATTGCTTTCAAGTGTTTCGAGAATGGGTTCTTTGCCTAGAGATTGTTGATTTGATTTGATCAGATCTGTCTTTGGGGGTTTTTGTAAAGTTCTCACCTTTATGAATCGAGAATGGGTGTTGAACTTAAAAGAGATTGTTGATGATTTGATTAGATCTGTCTTTGGGTTTTGTAAAGTTGGTAACTTTATGATTTGGGTATTTTACAGATATGTATCACGACTAGCACATCAGCGGGGTTGGATCAGATTCTACCGTGGATGTTTTACCATAAGGTTCTTGGCGTCTCCACGTTTTTTCTTTTTGTGGAAGGGAACGCTGCTACGCCCACCATTTCTAAAGTCCTGGAGTCCATTCCTGTGAGTCTAACTAATCTCCTAGTTTTAATTGTATGTTTATTCTCCATTAATGTAGGCCAATGTCTCTTGCAGGGGGTGAAGGTGATATACAGGACAAAAGATCTTGAGGAGAAGCAGGCAAAGAGGTTAGTCAACTATGTGCATTCATATAATGTTGTATATCTTCTACTACTGATCATGCTCTCTTTTCTTTTTTGCTTCATTAGCCGGATTTGGAATGAGACGTGGCTGTCTTCTTTCTTTTACAAGCCATGCAATTATGAGTTGTTTGTCAAGCAATCTCTCAACATGGAAATGGCTATTGTCATGGCAAGGGTAAAAGCATTTTTGGGTTGATTTTTTGTTCATGGCTTATGTTATATTACACACTCTTTTTTTTTTGGTTATAATCTTACTAAAAATATCAGGAGGCGGGCATGGATTGGATACTTCACCTTGACACAGATGAGCTAATATACCCAGCAGGCACTCGTGAGCACTCACTGAGACGCTTGCTTCTTGATGTTCCTCCAAATGTTGATATGGTTATATTTCCTAATTATGTGAGTGCTCTTGCATCAGTTATTTCAGCTAGTTTGGTGAGTGTTACAGTGCCTGGATATGAATACTTTGTTTTGGGTTTTGTTTTTGTTTAGGAAAGCAGTGTGGAACGAGATGATATCAAGGATCCTTTTACAGAGGTATAACTAGACTGAAGAGCTGTTTGGTGTCGACATTTCTATTTTTGTTATGTTAGTATTACTACTGAGATATGTTTTGATGGGACCAGGTGTCAATGTTTAAGAAGAACTATGACCATCTCCCAAAAGATACATATTTTGGAATGTACAAAGAAGCAACTAGAAACAATCCAAACTACTTCTTGACTTATGGTAACGGCAAATCAGTTGCTCGAGTTCAAGACCACCTCCGACCAAATGGAGCACACAGATGGCATAATTACATGAAGACTCCCAAGTATGTTGATCATAATATTCAAGCATAAGTAAATTTTCTATCGGTAGAGGAACATGAATCATCAATTTTATTATTTATTTATGAAGCCAAATCATGCTTTTGTAAATAGTAATCTTTTTGATTCTTGGCAGTGAGATCAAGTTGGAGGAGGCTGCTGTGTTACACTACACGTATGCCAAGTTCTCGGACTTAACATCTAGACGTGACCGATGTGGATGCAAGCCTACAAAAGAAGACGTGAAAAGATGCTTTATGTTGGATTTTGATAGATCTGTAAGCATTTTTTTTCTTAATTATCTCTTAAATTCCTTTAAAGTCATTTCTTAGAGTGTCTGTGTTTCAAGTCCACTTACTATTGTAATGATGCCGTCTGGATGGTGAACATTTGTAGGCATTTATAATTGCGTCGACAGCTACTGAAGAAGAGATGTTAAGTTGGTAAGAGCCTTGGCCAAGTTGAAAAAGTTAATGTACTAATTTTGATTACGCAAAAAAAAATAAAAACTGGTCTTGATATCTAATCCTGTTTAGGTACCGTGAACACGTTGTGTGGGGAGACAAAGAGGTGAAGACGAAACTCCTTAGGAAGGGTATTCTTACTCGCATTTATTCACCAATGGTAAGTAATACTCATCGAGTTCTTGCAAGTCAAGTGTAAAAGGTTTACTTAACGTTTGGTCGTATAATGCAGGTTGTTATACAGGCATTGAAAGAGTCTGGTGTTTTCAGCTCGGTTGTCTCATCAGCTTCAACAAATCTTTCAAAGAAAAAGTTCTTAGCATCAATGCACAAAAGCAACTCATCAAGTTCTGATTCCCTTCCTTCAAAGGACAAGGAGTCTCAGGGTATCTCTGCAAGGCACCTTCTTGGAGCTGAATCAGCGGTCCCTCCTTTGTCGCCTCCTGGGATGGAACACGCTGGACTTGTCACAGAGGATTAACAGATTTTTGGCATCGATCTGATGTCTTTGCTTCCTCCTTACTGACGTGATATTAATACGGGATGCAATGCTAGTGATGTGTAGGTTTAGGAGAGTGGGTAATCATCTTTATTACCCAAGAGAGAGACACTTTGGTTGGTTCTTTCATCTCATTGATTTTCACATACGGGTGAACACTGATTCAATACTAGTCATGTGTATATATATTTTTGAGGTTATCGTTCACAAATTCATAATGTAACACATTTCATGGATTTGAATATTGTTCACTGATTTGAGTTTGAGAAAATCATTTTTAGCGTAATCACATAGCTTTCAAAAAGCAATAACCAAAGCAAAACTCATTTAAAATTCTTATAACGTACAAAACCAGGGGAATTTTTTATACATCGAAATTATATTTTCATTCAAGGTATTTTAATTGTACGAGATATTTCTGTATTTCAATTTTTACTAAATACTCCTACGAATAATTTTATGTAATTCGTTTAATTATTATTAAACCTTCAAAATCAGAATCAGTTTGTGCAAACAAAACATCCAAATGCAGTTTTTAACTTGACCCAGAACAGACAGTTGATAGTGGCGAGTCTAAACTACCGCCACCTCAAAAATCAAGAGGGCCTTATTAAAGGAAGAGCACGAGGAAAAGAAAAAAGAAACGTAAACAGAATCATGATTTAGAGAAGCTCAAGTGGGACTTTCAGAGGGAACAACGATCACCACACCATCATTACTTGTCGACTACTTCAATCAGACTCGGCTCATAATCGCCCGGAGCCACAAATCCATGGAGGTTCATCACCGTTGCAGCTACATTCGCAAGCCCTGGTGTGTCCAAGTCCTGTCTGAACCTAACTCCTGCTGACAAACCAGGACCTCCTATTGCAATTGGCACCTGCAACGTACATTATGTCAGAATCTCAATCCTGGTAGTAAAACCTCTCATACTCAAGTCTAATCGTTATGATGCACACTTACCGGTTTCAAGGTGTGAGAGGTGAGAATCTGAAGCTTTCCTTCCTTGTCAAGAGCGGGCTTGCCAGCTTTGTCCCTTTTAACCATGTCCTCAGCATTTCCGTGATCTGCAGTCACAACATATATCCCTCCAACCTTTTCTATGGCATCAAGAATCATCTGCACACCGAGCAGCAGCACTTGTGAGTTATATTGCAACAAAGACTAGCTACTCACATTCACATGTCAAAGACTTGATTTAAATCTTACCCGCACAGCAACATCAGCAGCCTCACATGCAACAACAGTAGCATCAAGATCACCGGTATGACCCACCATGTCTCCATTTGGCAGGTTAACACGCACCTAGCAAAATTCATTCACACCATAAAGTTAGAAACCGAATTTTCAAACGGGTTTGATACAGTTTAATAAGATCATATGCCCACCTGGTCAAAGTTGCCACTAAGGATAGCGTCCCTTGCTTTCTCAGCAATTTCCAGCGCTTTCATCTTTGGCTGTTCATTGAATGATATTCCGCTGTCACTCGGAATCTCAACGTACTTCTCTAGCTTCTCGTTGAAATATCCAGAGCGGTTTCCATTCCAGAAGAAGGTAACATGGCCAAACTTGACAGTTTCACTATTTCACCAAATATAAATGGGTCAGTTAACTCATACCTTCAAGTATATAGCCTCATCAAGAAAACGACAGCTAAGACATTTCACCAGTTTCAAATAGCTAGTAACCCCAACCTTAAACTAGACCACTAACGAGCAAGTAGAGAAGGCATGCTACTTGTATCAGTTGACGCAAATAAATAAACCAAGAAAGATCTCAAAGATTTAACGTCCAAAAGAGTATAAAACTTGTAAATGAGGAACATCAATAGAAGGGAATAAATATTAGAGAGATTCTGAAGGTTAACCTGCAAGCAAAAGTACGGACGCCATTGTGTGCAAGATATTCACCAGACGTTCTGTCAATCAATGGTGGAGAAACAAGGTAATGGCTAGGAAGCTTTAGCTCTCCATCATATTGGAGCATTCCTGCGTAACGAATCTTTGGGAAACGTACGCGATCAAACTTGTCAAAATCTTCATTCTCGAGGGCTTTGGCAAGCATGACCATTCGATCAGCACGGAAGTTGAACGTAACAACCGCGTCACCATCAACGATTGGACCCACAGCCTTCCCACTGTCGTCAACAATGACAAACGGTGGCAAGTACTGGTCATTGGCTTTAGGTTCAGATCTCAGTTTCTTAACTGCTTCAAGAGCGTTTTTGAATTTGTGGGGAGCTTCTCCAAGGACTTGCGCATCCCACCCACGTTTCACAACAGTCCAATCATTCTGCAACAAAAGCAAAGCAGAATCAGTAACTAAAAGGTCAAGTCTAATCCTCTCCTAGAGTTCATGGATTCTATTCTCACCTCGTAACGGTCCATTGTGACATACATACGACCTCCACCAGAGGCAACCTGAGCATCAACACCTTTGGAACGTAGCTCAGCGAGCTCACTTTCAAGAGTCTCCACAAAGCTGACACTAGACCCGTCCAAAACATCACGACCATCAGTAAGTATATGAACACGGATTCTCTTAGCGCCACGTTCTGCGAAACCCTTCAACAGCAACTACAGAAACAAATATAGAAAATTAACAAACGCCAACACTTTTAACACATTAAAGCTGTAATTAAGGGGAATAATCAATTCCTACTCATTTCTTATAAATTACACGGTGTAATTTACACCATTTACGAAGAACATTTGCTGCTTATGATTCCTTGACCTTCCTTAAAATTTAAGGAATGAAAGAACAAAAACATTCCTTACTGATATGTAACAAAAAGTAATAAATAATCTTTTTTTAATTCCTTTTATTTTGTTACTACTCATTCTTTTTCTAATTATTCCTATTTAAGATTTGAAGTAATTAAAAAAAGCTACCTGAACTTGATCTAAGCGAGAGTGAACTCCACCGTCACTTAAAAGCCCAATAAGATGCACAGTCCCCTTCTCAAAAGCCTCAGAAATGTATTTAAACCCTTCATCTTCATAAATCTTCCCGGACTCAAGCGCGAGATCAACAAGCTTAGCACCCTGAGCGTAAATCCTCCCAGCTCCGAGAGCATTATGGCCAACCTCGCTGTTTCCCATATCGTCCTCGCTGGGAAGACCAACGGCTGTGCCGTGAGCTTTGATCAGCCTCCACGTGTCAGGACGTCCCTGTGTGAGAAAAAAAAAACGACTAATCTCTTAATTTCTCATTAAGTTTTGTCGTTTACATTAATCACATGAGTGTGTGTAACAAACTATCAAACCAGATAACAGAATATTAAACCGGTCGGTTCAGCATACTAAACCTACTAATCTATTAACATAATCTGTTAACATCGTTTAAAATCCACACAAAAACACGAATCTAGAGGAATATGCGAGAGAACGTACGTTTTTGAGTGAATCCATGGCGGGAGTTGGAGCTTTGTGGATGCAATTGTATTGATCGGGCTCGGATTCGCCCCATCCGTCGAGAACGATCAGTCCGATGGTTTTGCCTTTGGGGAGCTTGGGGTGGTCCTCGAGTTTCCAGTTAACGTCGCCGGAGCTACCCATAGCTGGATTCAGATCGAAGAGATGGTGAGAAATCAAGAGATTAATGAACAGATCTGAGACGAGAGTGAGAAGCTTACCAGCGGAGAAACAGAGGAAGCTCTCGTATGGAGATTGGCGAAGACGAAGAGGTGATGTGGTGAGATATGGTAGGGTGATCTGACACTGAGACAAATATGAGGTTTTAAATAGAGAAAAGTGAGTGATGACGTGGTGAGTTTTAATGGGCTTTTCTTTGGGCTCAAGTAAACATTTTTAAGCCCCGGAAACGAAAGAATGTCCTAGAACATGATGAGGTAGGTGATATACAAGAGATGTGTCCTCCTCTAGATGGATTTACAGATCTGTATTTTTTTTTATGATTGCATGACTCCCATAAACTAATTTATCATTAGACCTTTACAAAATAGTATTCTTTATATAATGATGTATGAATCCCATGAAGAATCATTTGTTTTTGATCTAAGTTCTAAAATTTGCAATATTTCAACTTTTAAGATACCAGTTTTTTTTTGTCAACTTCAAGATACTAGTATACAACACAAGAATGATTCTAAAGCGTACAAAACATCTGAGAGATACTTAAGAAAACCTATGGCTGAGCTCAAAATCTGGAAGGAGACTGGGAAAATGATTTCGAGATGGGCTTCATGATAAGGTTTGTAATGGGCTAGTTACTAATTTTAATTGGCTTACACTAACCAGCTAAGGCCTCATTTTCTGAGTCCATATCGTGGTCAAAGCACTAATTATTAATTGGGCCAGAATAGGAAAGCTTATTTTCAGTTCTAATTTTTTTTTTGTCAAAGGGTATAAAAGTAGGTATATACGGTTGATATGGAAAAAAATTAAATACAGATACAGGTAACAAATAAGGGTATACAGACAACTGTTACGGCGAAACGAAAGCTGAAATGTAACAATATGATTGGCGGAAATAAAGTAAATAAATACATATGAATGTGAAGCATATTTTATGGAATTATTTTAATTGGGGAAAAAATAAAAGGAGAAAATGCGTTGAACAGGCTGTATAGTTTTTGTGAACAAATGGGGGACTGAAGACAACAACACTCTTCTTCTCCCTCTTTGTCCTTTTGACTCTCTCTCTCTCTCCTCCCTTTCCCCACCGGCGAACCATTCCTTCTCTCTCCTCCTTTTTCCCCACCGCCGACCATTCCTAATTCCTCCATTTGCTTCTTCCTCTCTCCTCACCTCAATTCTCACCAATAAAGTTTCAATTTTTAACCTTTTTGTTGAACTCTTCTCCACACTCAGACGTGACGCCGACTCTTTACTGAGTCTCGCCCTGGGGCACTTTTCTCCAGAGGCGAAGACGTTGAAGGACATCAAGAATGAGGATTCTCTGTGGTCTCCAGGTGCTTCTCTTTCTCTATCTCTTCTCTTACCATCTCTCTGCTCAATCTCCTCCTCCTCCTCCGACCAATGCGTCTTCTCTTGATTCCCTTCTTCAAGATTACTCCTTTAGAGCTTTCGTCCGTCCCCGCACCGGCATTCTCTACGACGCCGTCACCGTTCCTCCGAATCTAACGGGGATCAAACTCTCCGCCATGAGGCTCAGGAGCGGGAGCTTGAGGAGACGAGGAGTCCTTTCCTTAAAACAGTTCTCGATTCCCAAAGGCGTAATCGTGAAGCCGTACGTGACAAGGCTCGTCTTTGTCTACCAAAACCTAGCGAACTTCTCTCAGTTGTATTACCCTTTGTCTGGCTACGACTATGTCGCTCCCGTGGTTGGTCTCCTCGCTTACGATGCTAAAAATCTCTCCGCCGTTAACTTACGGGAGCTCGAGATAACGGCGTCAAAGGATCCTATAAGAATCGACTTCTCTGATCTGGAACCGATCCCTCAAGGTGGAGGGAGTGTTGTTGAGTGCGTTAGCTTTGACTCTAGTGGTAAAGCGAGTTTCAGCGATTCGATTCGGAACACATGCGAGACGGAGAGGCAGGGGCATTTCTCGGTGGTGGTGAAGTCTGTTCCGTCTGCTCCTTCTCCAGCTCCGGGGGGTGAGGAAAGGAAGGAGAAGAAGAAGAGCTCTGAGTCTAACTCAAGAACTTGGATCACCGTTGGTTCGGTTTTGGGTGGATTGGTGCTGTTGGGGCTTTTGATGTTTCTGGTTCTGCGGTGTCGGAAGTACAAGAAGCAGGAGAGGATGAGGGAGATGGAGAGAGCTGGAGAGACAGGGGAAGCTCTGAGGATGACTCAGGTCGGTGAGACGAGAGCACCGACTGCTGCTACCACTCGTACACAACCGGTTCTTGAAACTGAATACGCAGCTTAGAAGTGTACATCTTCTTCTTCTTCATCTTTGATCATATGTTACTGTCTTTTTTTTTTCCCTACAATTATTTTTCTTTTTGGTAAAGTGTTTTTTTTTCTGATTATTTGGTCGTTGTGATTAGCAAGTTGAAACTTTACTTTCATCTTGTTTTCTCTACGGGTGATTTAAGGAAATAAGTATTATTGTTTGTGCTCTCAACTCAAATCACTAAGTTTGGTGGAAGAGATGGATTGTTTCTGGAGTACACTCACATTTTGTTTCCTTTCTAACTACTTTTGCTGTAAAGCATTGATCTCTTTTTTTTGTAATAATGTCATCATCTTTTGTTTGACAAGAATATAACTTAAGAGGATGATGTCATGGATAACATCCACTCTCAACCTTGAGTTTAGGATTCTTCAAAAGATAGTATTCAAATGTTTTATTGTAGCTATGAGCTTCATGCAACTTGTTTATCCTAAAAACGTCTCTACTTTGTTCTTGGGGAGATGGTTTGCAATGCAGGCCCCATGCAATGCACAGAGCTAGATATCGTGGAGGATTGATTGTATTTATAGAGTTCAACTTCTTTCTATATAGTTTTTTTTTCTGTCTTCTCTTGAGAACATGACCTGCAATGAAGGCCCCATGTATACTATAGAAGCTGCTTCATGATACAAACATTTATGTTTTCGTTCAGAATTGTCTCGCTTAGCTGCACTTCATAAGACAAGTCACTGCGCTCATGCGGCAGGTACTAGTCTTTGCTGTGAACAGAGCTGGAAACAAGTTTTAGTCAAACGTTAAACACATGGTTGGATTAGGCTGGCTTTAGGTCTCATTGTGCTATAATGCATATTTTTATATACCATGAAAACAATGTGTATGTATGTATCATTGCTATACCTTCTGACTTCTGCAGACACCATGAGATTCTTAATCAGTTAGTTTTTGTGTGCTGTCTTGTCTCATCATTGCCTAATCTTTTTAAGGTCTGAAAACAAGTGCATTATATAAATTATAAATGTTGTATTAATTATGTTTTATAGACATCCAGATCCTTGCTAATTTTGCCAAAAAGAAACTATATTTGTAGAATATTCGTCTCTTTTGTTCTCTGTATCTTTGGTTGAATTGAAGAGAAAGCTAAAAGGTATCCACATTAAAAGTGAGGTCTCAACGGTAAAATATAAACAAGCTTCGTTTTCACTAAAGAGCAAAGTGATTCCTCTTTAGAATCATGGAAGCTGTTTCTAAAACTGCCGTAATCTATGGTTCTGTTGTTTTAGTTGGTAAGAGCAACTTAATGGCATGAAACAAAAATTCCTCTGAACATAGTATTAAAAAAAAATGAAGGGTTTGGTACCAAGAGAGGACCATTTCGAAGAAGAGTTAAGAGATGAGCCCACTTGAAAGGGACATAGCAAGGGGACCCCATGTGAATCTGCAAGCAAAGACAGATGCTTTGACCGACCTCATTCATCATCCTCCATTATTAGTTACAGCCATAAAACCAATGTCATCCATCATCACTAGCTTCATTGGACTCTCAATTATCTCTCCTTATCTAATACACAACCACACTCTAGATCCTACCCGCCGCAACAAATTACACACCTGAAGAAGGTAATCTTCAAGATTATTATTAAGAGTGTATTGTAAACCAAATGTCATGCAACTTAACAGCATATACCACAAACAAATAGAGAAGTTATAAACCAAATGTCATTAATGTCTCAATTTCGAGATCAGAAAAAGCTTTTTAAGCAACAAAGCTTTATCCGAACTAGTCTTCAAGAAAAATCAAACCGGAATAACAGTAGTAGATTCTCCAGCTTCTTCTTCTTCTTCTGGAATACACTTTATTTGTGAGTTGTGACCACACGTTGTTCACCTGAAGCCCCTACATCACATCAACATGCAACTCAGAGTTACACATCGCAAGACCAAAGGAGAAAACAGAAAGAAAGTCACTGCATACAGCTCCAAAAAAAGATGATCAATTAACCAAAACAATAACCAGAATCTTAGTCACTCCTAGACAAAACAAATACAAAAAAAAGCCACCATCCACAAACTTCAAGAGGCAAAGAACTAAGCAGAAATGACTGAGGATACTAATCTATGAACACATAAAACACTCATAGGATATCATTCATTTCCCTCCAAGAATGACTTTTACTATACAGAACAGCAATCAAACAAGTACACTGATACAGTAGCTATCTCCACAAGGTCTATCTTATTAAGCTCCTCAACGCATATACATTATCTAGAACCCAAAAAAGCAAAGAGCTTTACAGTGACCCATGCATTTAAAACTTCACTAGCACACTAACACCTTGTCAAACAACAGAACTCGTGTACTAAATTTCATGCGAGACGACAAGCAAAATCATAAGTAGACTAACAAAGAGCACATGCGGATCGAATCAGAGAATCAAAACAGACCTGATGAACAAAAAGGAATGCAATCGGATCACGAGGAAGGAGCTGAAGCTTTCTCGACGACTTTCTTGTCGCGTCTCTCCATAGCAACATCCCATTCATCGTGCCCGATGTGCTTCGGCTGCTCAATCCCCAAATTGAAATCATCAAAACTCAAATTCGAGATCCCAATCGGATCAAATCGTAAAAACCCTATTGAGAGAGAGACGCAATCAAAGAGAAAGGGGGGAGAAAAGTCATACACGTCCATGATAAGCTTTGTGGATGTAGTACTGCGAGTTTCCCATGATGCAGAGCATCCCTCCGATGATTCCCAGAGGCAGAGCCGCTTCTAACCACACCAACGACATCTTCTTCTTCTTCGTCTTCTCCTTCTCTGTATCGAAAGATCCAAAACTTCACCAACGAAACGTTTTGAGAGTTTTGACAAACCAAATGGGCCTCATGGGCTTTAACTGTAAATACTAAAGCCCAATAGATATAAACCAAAAGCCGCTTCTACTTCAATGATCCAAAACTACATCAACGAAAAGATTTGAGAGCTTTGACAAACCAAATGGGCCTTATGGGCTTTAAATGTTAAATACTAAAGCCCAATAGATATAAACCAAAAGAGTCTCTTTTTTTTTCTTTTCTATTTAAAAATCGGATACTTCCCCATCAGATACATGGTCTCGGTGGAGACAACTAGAAAACCAAATTTGGTACATGTAAATTGCGTGAAGACAGTAGAGAGCAGCAGCAAAACCCTCCTCCTCCTCCTCTTCTACCATGTCTGGTCTGTATAATCCCAGCTACTCACCTTCTAGAGCCGCTTCTCCCCAGATTAGAACCTCCTCCGATGTTGACAGGTTTTTTTTCTCCTTTCCTATCTTATTTCTTCTTCACTGAAACTATATAACTTAACTGCTTCATCTTCTGCAGTCAATACTTATCTCAGTTGCTAGCTGAGCATCAAAAGCTTGGACCTTTCATGCAAGTCTTGCCCATATGTAGCCGTCTCTTAAACCAAGGTCTCACTCTCTCTCTTCTCATTTCTTCCTCACTAGATCTGCAATTTATTGTTAACTGTCTTGAACTGCTGCTTCCTATATATATGTATCTTCATGATTATGCAATACTCTCCTCTTTGATGACTTCTATTGGATCTTTGGTTTATTTAAGCTTTAGCAAGCTCTCAATTGCTCAGGCACTTGATGCTTTAGAGTCTTTTTACTAGCTCTTGATTGTCTTTATTTGGATTCTATTGTGGGTTTGCTTTGGTACTATTAAAGCTTCCAGCTTTGGTAACAAAACTAGATTTAGTTGTAAATTTAATTTTCAAGGTCATATAACTCTAGTTGAAGAACCATGATTGAATAAGTATTTGGAAATGAAGCTGACTGCTATATATTTACAGTTCCTTGAAGTCTCTCTAGTCTCATTGGTTCTTGTTCATTATTTATTGGTATCGTAAGATTATTTTTTATTCCAATTTGTTGTGGCAGAGATCTTCAGGGTTAGTGGAATGATGTCCAACCAAGGGTTTACTGATTTTGATCGGCTGAGGCATCGGAGTCCTAGTCCAA
Organism: Brassica napus; assembly: GCF_020379485.1. NCBI lineage: Eukaryota > Viridiplantae > Streptophyta > Magnoliopsida > Brassicales > Brassicaceae > Brassica > Brassica napus. The sequence goes on along the minus strand of NC_063438.1, from coordinate 26,274,755 downwards.
TGGCTTCACCAAATCATATGTCTAATGTTCCTGGTGCTGGATATGGTGGTTGGAATGGTCTTCCACCAGAGGTAGCCCACTTTATCTTTGTTGTTATGCTCATTGTTCTTTCAAATTCTGTCTGTGTTTTGTCATAGTTTTTCTGTATCTGTTTTGTTATAGGAAACGTCTTTTTTCATCTTCGATTATCTTTAATAGAAACATAATAGAATTTTTTAACAGAGGATTGTGGTGGTTGATACCCACTAGCACATGAAAATTTGTATGGATGGCTCATGTATTATTTTTGTTGGGAGAAGCCTAATATTCCTACTGCAAAGGAATATTGAGGTATGAGTTTAGCTCTCCGTCTCCTTATTTGAATATGTGGTGCCATCTTAGTATCTAGTTCATTGCATGCATCTTCAAGACATAGTATGCCCAAAATAAAAATTGGTAGAAAATCTCAACTGGGGTTCCAAGTAGAACTTTTTCACTTTTTGTATAGACCTGATAAACCCTTAATCTAGACTCTAGGATGATGTATTCATTTTCAGTTACTCATTTTCAGACGCCAATGAAACCTTTTTTTATTTAATGTAGAGAATGGTTGGTCCTCATGGAATGGCAATGGAGTGGCAAGGTGCACCTGCTAGCCCAAGCGCATACACAGTGAAGCGTATCCTGCGTTTAGATCTTCCAGTTGATACATTTCCTAATGTAAGTTTCGTTGGATTTGATTTTTTTGAGACACTGAAATAAAAAACATCAATTGATAAAGGTCCTTTTGCTTTTGGTTGTTAGTTCAATTTTGTTGGAAGGCTTCTGGGACCTAGAGGGAACTCGCTGAAGCGTGTGGAAGCAACAACCGGTTGCCGTGTGTTTATTAGAGGGAAAGGATCAATTAAGGACCCTGACAAAGTAAGACATGCCTACATTTTTTCTTCATCCCTTTAAACTAATCTTCTTTTGTTAATCTTTTGCTTTGTTATGTTTTGTCACCAGGAAGAGAAACTGAAAGGGAAACCTGGCTATGAGCATCTTAATGAGCAGCTCCATATCCTCATTGAGGCTGATCTTCCTGCCGATATTGTCGATATAAAGCTGCGACAAGCCCAAGAGATCATCGAGGAGTTGGTAAAACCTGTGGTATGTGCTTTAACTCACTTCTTCTCAATTATTATTTTTAGAGACCACAAGATTTTAAATGGTCTAGGATCTTTGTGCAGGATGAGTCACAGGACTACATCAAGAGGCAGCAACTACGAGAGCTCGCATTGCTGAACTCAAACCTGAGAGAAAACAGTCCAGGTCCAAGCGGTAGCGTCTCTCCATTCAATTCAAACGCAATGAAACGTCCAAAAACAGGACGCTAAGAGTGCACGAGGTACCATCATCAAGCATGTGTATATGTGTATAACCAAGCCTAATGGTGTTTTGTTTATGTAACGTCTACTCTTGGTTCTTCTGCTTTTATACCTCTCTCTGATCCACACCAGTGATGATTCTCAAAGCACAAAGCACCAAGAGAAGTACCAGTGATGAAAGTAGCGTGATGAAGCATTTGTAACCATTAAGATTTTAGATTGTTTTTGGGATTATTTATTCATGTGTTGTGTGAGTTGTTGTAGTATTGACATCTAATTACATTATATTCGTGTTTTGAGCAGCAATAAGTTATGTCTTTTATAGGAAAGCTTGCCTTTTTGCCTCGTTTCCATCTATATAAACCTTTGAAAGTGCAATACTTTCGTCCAATAACAGCTAGTTTGAGTAGAGAAAAGAGACCAAACAACTGTTAGTCCTAGGAAAGCTTGTCGCTTTTCGTCGTCTCTATCTACAAAAACATTGAAAGTGCAATACTTTTTTGTCCGTAAGCAAAGAAAAAATCAACAATGGTGGTGGGTGAGGTGAATATAGTTGGTGAAGTTAGTTTATTGTACCGACACGTGGTGGGCTCAGATCAAGCTTCAGTTTTTCGCAGGTGGGAAGTGGGCCCCATTAAGAACATTGATTGTTGTGTTGTGTTTTAAAAAGAAAGGGTTTTTTTTTTTTAAAAGGCGAACGAGATTCTCTGTCTGCACGCCGTGATTCGATTCAATCTCAGATCTCTTAGATCTTTAGTTCAACTTCTCCCATTCTTGAAGCGGCTCGTTGAGAAAGAAGATGGCGGCTATAGCTCGTCTCCACTTGTCGGCTAAACCGAACCAGACCGGTCCTAGAGCGATCAACCTCACGCGCGATCCAAGGATCATCCTCTCGTTTCCACGCAATGCATCGGTATGTTCCTCCCTCCGCACATCTCCAAATCTAGTTGCTTCATCCGCCGGAGGAGGAGGCAGCGGCGGAAACGGAGGAGTAGGCGGTGGTGATGGTGGTGGTGATAACGGAGATTCAGGAGGGAAGCAAGAACCGTCTCCATGGGGACCGATAGGGATGTTCATCCAAGGATGGAGATCACGCGTCGCAGCTGATCCTCAGTTCCCTTTCAAAGTCCTCATGGAAGAGCTCGTTGGCGTAACCGCCAACGTACTCGGTGACATGGCTTCACGCCCCAACTTCGGACTCAACGAGCTAGACTTCGTCTTCTCAACCCTCGTCGTGGGTTCGATCCTCAACTTCACGCTCATGTACCTCTTAGCACCCTCTTTAGCATCCTCCACCTCCTCCAACCTCTTGCCTGGGATCTTTAAAACCTGTCCAGCTAGTCATATGTTCGAGCAGGGGAGCTTCACGGTCGTGAACCGCTTCGGGACTTTAGTGTACAAAGGGATGGTGTTCGCCACCGTGGGGCTAGCCGCGGGGCTTGTAGGGACGGCTATCTCTAATGGGTTGATCATGCTGAGGAAGAAGATGGACCCCGGGTTCGAGCCGCCGAATAAGGCTCCCCCGACGGTGCTGAACTCGTTGACTTGGGCGGCTCATATGGGGGTGAGCGCTAACGTGAGGTACCAGACGTTGAACGGGGTTGAGTTTTTGATGGAGAGAGGGTTGCCGCCGTTGGTGTTTAAGACGGGTGTGGTGGCTTTGAGGGTTGTGAACAATCTTTTGGGAGGGATGTCGTTTGTTGTGTTGGCGAGGTTGACTGGTTCGCAGTCTGTTGGGGAGGAGAAGGTGGAGGAGAAAGATGATTGAATAGAGTTTTTTTTTTTGGTTGGTTGGTTATGTTGTGAGGTTTAGGCACAAGAGGCATCTTCTTGAGTTGAAATCTTTTTTTTTTTTCAGGTTCTTAATTACAAAAAGCAGAAGACATTGTTCTTGTATGTGTTTGGAGACCAAATAAAGACAAATCCATTTTATTTCTTTAAGACCAAGTTTGCTATGTCTTTATGACCAGTTGCTAAGGTTATTAAATTCAGTCGGAAGTTATTAATCACTAACGAAGATTGAATGATCTACTACTTATCGGACTTGTAAACTTCTTTGTTAGGAGAGATCCGTTTATTGACTATTGTTGCGGAAGCAACTAGGTGTCAGCTTATAGAAGAACCAGCTAAAATAAAGAACCCTCATAGAGATTGAAATTGAGGAGAACTGATGAATAGCAGTGAAGGATAAGGATCTTTGAATCTCATCATAACCTTTTGGAGTTGCTTCTTTGTCTTCAGTTGTACATCTAGAGTTAAAAACCTTCTTCATTGATCTTAGGAAAGAGAGAGTACTGTTATGTTTATTATTGAATAAGACTAATCCCTTTTGATGGGGTATGTCTGTTTACAAGCAAAGAGAACCATTTATAAACTTTATTTGAAACTCCAAAAGCAAACAGATTAAAACTAGCAAATGAAGAAGTGAATAAGTAATGCTTGCTTCAGAAGGCATGAACAGAGAGAGCTCCATCAACACATATGGTTTGACCTGTAATGTAAGAAGCAGCAGGAAGACACAGAAACGCAGCCACTGCCACCACTTCTTCTGGCTCTCCAGCGCGGCGCATTGGTATGTTTGGTGCTATATTCTTAGCAAACTCCTCTCCAAGTATAAACTGAACAATGCCATCACACTCATTTACCAATAATCAGTTCAAATGACATTGAAAAGGAGTTTTTGGTCCATAGAAATTTTTTACAGTTTTAGCTGCAGGTGTTGCAATGACACCAGGAGCAATGGAGTTAGCCCTTATGTTGTCACCAGCCCATTCACAAGCTAAGTTCCTCGCCAACTGGCTTATAGCACCTTTGGTTGTACCATAGATTGATCCTACGCTACAAGATACAACTCCAGCAACAGAGGAAATGAAGACGATGCTCCCAGATCCAGAGGCTTTGAGCGAAGGATGCAAGCTGGCACAAATGGTATGAAGACTCTAAGTTTGTTGAGATTTGATACGTGAAATCTTCTGCTGTGTATTCTGTTGTTGGCTTTGTCACACATGTAGGGCCGGCCTTAAGCCATGCTAGGTAAAACATTCGCAACAGGCCCTCAAAATTTTTAAAATAAATTGCATACAAATAGACCCTAAAAAAAAATTTAAGCCCCTAAATTTGTAAAAAAAACTTCTTTTACATAAACAGAGCCACATGCTCCCAAAATCTCAGGGCGGACCTGCACACATGTGCCTGCATTGTTTATCTACACACACATACTCAGTATGAAATTTTAGTCCATGCATGAGTTGATGGTGAAAAAGTCAAAGAAGACATTACGAGGATGTTGAGAGTTCCATCGAAGAGAGAGGAAACAGTTTCCATCAGCTTCTCTCTATCAGCACGAGACTGTTGGGGATGGATTTAACCCATCCACAAAGCCCATCGAACAAAGGGCCCAGTCCAGCAAACCGAGTCGACATCGGCGCAGAAGCCGATTCTCGAGAGATCGACTCGACAGGGAGCGCTGATAGTCGAAGCAGAGAGCAAGCGGAGCGAGGTTGATCGACTCAACGGCTCAGCGAGCATCTCATAATCAGGCCCGAAAGGCCGACAAAGCCCAATTAGTAAAAAGAGTTTAGGTTAAGGTAATCGAACAGAGTATAAAAGGAGAGGAAAGCAAAGGAGAAAGGCATCGACACTTAGCTACACAAACTTAGCGGCGAGATTAGGGTTTATCATCCGTACAATCATCTCTCTGCTATTTGTACTTTTCCGGTTTAAGCTCTCACGAGCTCCGGCTTGCTTTTACTTTCTCCACCTTTGTAACATCATCTCGAAATCTAATAAACGCCTCTGTTCGACCCATTTCTAGTATTGTTTACTTCTTCTGAGACCAAACTCACCTTAAACAATTGGCGCCCACCGTGGGGCCGGACAGACCCAGCGTTTCTAGACCGATATGACCACCGGAGGTACGAACCCTGATACCTCAGGAGAGGAGCCGGCACTCACGCCTCCTCCGCCTCCTCCCCTCCTCTCGTCGGAATTCATGAGTTCAGTCATAGCCCGACTTGCTCATCAAGAAGAAGTTCAGAAGACGACGAATGATCAGCTCGCCGCCATTGTCGCTGCTCTTAGCGCCTCCACCGGCAACTCACAACCGCTCCGTCGTTACCTCTTCAATACAAACCCTCCTACTCCGGCAGAAGGACGAACGACGAACCCAGTCGATCCCACTCTTCAACTCGCGGAAACCCTAGCCGCCGATGCTTCTCCTGCAGCGTCAGACCCATCAACTATCCGAGAAATCGCTGAGCTCAAACTAAATTTCCAACAAATGAGCTCGAGGATCCACCAAGCAACGAGCGCAGTACCCGAGATTGACAGTGTCATCGCATCAACATCGCGTACTCCTTTCACCGAGGAACTGACGGAGGTCAAACTCCGAAAGATGGACAAGTTGCGTCTTCCGGAATACAAACCAGGAGGAGATCCCGTCGAGCACTTGACGGCTTTTAATATTGCGGTAGCGAGGGCCAGACTCGCCCCCGATGAAAGAGACGCGGGATACTGCCAACTTTTCATTGAAACACTCAACGAGCAAGCCTTAACCTGGTTCTCGGGACTCGAAGAGAATTCAATTAGAAGCTTCAAAGAGCTCTCCTCGGCTTTTCTCAAGACTTATATCATGTTCACCAAGCGTGAAGCAACGGCGTCGACTCTCTGGAACCTCAAGCAAACGAAGGATCAGAATCTTCGCGATTACATGGAACGTTTTAAGTCGGTCGTGTCAAGAATCAATATCCCAGACCACATCGCCGTCGATGCCTTGAGGAACAATCTCCTTGTGGAATGTAAGTTCCGAGAAGATCTTTATCGATGCACCGCCACGACGTTGCAAGATGCCGTTGCTCGTTCTCACAACTTCATTCGTATGGAAGAAGACACTAAAGCCATCATGAGCAAGCACAACTCGGCGAAGCAATCAGCGCCTAAAAATGCCGTCACAGCTCACGTCGAACCTCGTCAGCATGCTCAAAGCGACAAAAATAACCGTAAGAGCGGTCTCCTTTACGTCGTCGACGAAAACGGGAAGAAGTGGAACACCTTTCATCGGGAAACCGATCCTCCAAGCGAATCCCCTCGAGCAACAGCGCCAGCCACGGTCGCCCAGGTCGATTCGGCAGCGGGATCTTCCCGGACCCCACCAGGGCTTACTAAATCGTGTAAACTCCACGGTGTAAAAGGTCACGACACTTCGGAGTGCAAAACACTTTTTGCGCAATTCCTCTCCTCACTCGAAAGCGGTGAAATTAAGATTCCTCCTCCGAAGCCAAAAAGCGAGAACAGTTGGAGCAGAAACAAGGACAGGAAAAATCAGCGAAAAAATCAAGCAAAACCGCGTCAAGACGACCAAAAACCAAAGGTCGCCGAGCAAATCCCACATCAAGACGATGACGGTGACGCCTCGGCTGACGAGGATCCGCCGGCAGCCAGACAAAGGATTGAAGTCATTCGAGCCCAACCGGAGTCCTCATCAGACGAAGAGAGCGATCTCGAGGAAGCCCTCGACCCGTTGGACTTACGTGTACTCCTCAAACGAAAGACCACGCCAACGACTGACAAGACTCTCGGATCATCCGACCTCCGAGTCGAGCTCAATGCTAAAAGAGCTAAGCATTCGCCGAGCCCAGGATCCTCATTGGCAACTACGGAAGGCAATCCTATCGTCGATCTACGAGATCAGCTTAACGCGCGAGTCGGTGATTTGCGTGCAAAACTGGACCACAAAAAGGCCGGGTCGCCGAAAGAAAGCGAAGACCTCCGAGCTCTTCTCACCAGGAAGCAATCAAGTGTCAGGCCGCGGATCAACGTGATTATGGGAGGATCTCCACCTTGCGGAGACTCCGTACGAGCAGTCAAAGATCACCGACGAATGGTGGACACCTCGCAGCGCTGGCCGCAGAAGTTCCCAACTGATCTCCCAATCTCCTTCTCAACTGGAGACCTTGTCGGAGTAACTTTCCCTCACAACGATCCTCTCCTCGTCGTTTTAGCCATCGATAAGTACGACGTCACCAAAGTGCTGATCGATACTGGTAGCTCGGTCGATATCATTTTTCGCGAAACTCTCGAAAAAATGGGAATCGACTTAAAAGACGTGAAACCGTCATCCAGGACTCTCACCGGCTTTAATGGTTCTTCCGAAGTAATCATGGGAACTATCCGTCTCTCGGTACAAGCAGAGGGAGTAGCACGGATGGTCAAGTTCTCGGTAGTCAGCACCAAGGCTCCCTACCACGTGATACTAGGCACTCCATGGTTGTACTCCATGCGTGCAATCGCATCCACGTACCATCAGTGCGTCAAATTCCCGGGAATGGATGGCACGACTAAAACAGTGAGAGGAGATCAACGGGCCGCGCGAGATCTCTTAATCGCTACGGTCAAACTGCAGCGATCTCAGTCACTAGTCAACTCGATCTCACCTCCTATCAGCAAGATCTGCCCACAAAAGGAAGAGGTGCTCGAAGTCCCAGTCGACGAATCGGATCCAAGTAAAGTGCTACGAGTAGGCGCTTATCTGTCGGACGAAATGCAACGTGATATCACGGATTTCCTGAAGCAAAACTTGTCTACCTTTGCCTGGTCGATGACTGACATGCAGGGAATCGACCAGTCCATCACGACTCACGAGCTAAACGTAGACCCAAATATTAAGCCCATCCGACAGAAGAGACGAAAGTTGGGTCCCGAAAGATCCAAAGCAGTTGTCGAGGAAGTCGAGCGCTTACTAAGCGCGGGCTCAATAGCAGAAGTTCGTTACCCGGAATGGCTCGCTAACCCAGTGGTTGTCAAGAAGAAAAACGGCAAGTGGCGCATGTGCGTCGATTTTACTGACCTCAACAAAGCCTGCCCAAAAGACAGCTACCCACTTCCGAACATCGACAGACTGGTCGAGTCAACTGCTGGCAATGAAATGCTCACGTTTATGGACGCTTTCTCGGGATACAACCAGATCATGATGCATCCCGACGATCGAGAGAAGACGTCGTTCATAACTGATCGAGGAACTTACTGCTACAAAGTAATGCCCTTCGGGCTGAAGAATGCCGGTGCGACGTACCAGCGACTTGTCAACCGCATGTTCGCTAAACAGCTCGGTACAACGATGGAAGTCTACATCGATGACATGCTCGTCAAATCAGTCCGAGCAAATGACCACCTGGCACACTTAAGGGAGTGTTTCGACATCCTAAACGCTTACAAGATGAAGCTAAACCCGGCCAAATGCACTTTCGGGGTATCGTCCGGAGAATTCCTTGGCTACATAGTGACGCAGCGGGGAATCGAAGCAAACCCGAAGCAAATATCAGCTGTCCTTGATCTCCCCAGTCCGAGAAATTGCCGAGAAGTCCAACGACTAACAGGCCGAATCGCAGCGCTTAATCGTTTCATCTCCCGATCCACCGATAAATGCCTCCCATTCTACGATCTCCTCCGAGGAAACAAGAAATTCATTTGGGACGATAAATGTGAGGAGGCTTTTAGTCAGCTCAAACATTACCTGACGACGCCCCCTATCCTGGCAAAGCCGGACATAGGCGACGTTTTATCTCTCTACATTGCGGTCTCATCCGCCGCAGTCAGCAGCGTGTTAATCAAGGAGGACCGAGGAGAACAACGACCTGTTTTCTACATGAGCAGGAGGATGACCGGACCAGAAACCCGGTACCCGACACTTGAAAAGATGGCCCTGGCCGTCGTCGAATCAGCGAGGAAACTCCGCCCATATTTCCAGTCACATTCGGTAGAAGTTCTCACCGACCAGCCGCTCAGAACTGTCCTGCAAAACACGAACAGAGCCGGCCGTCTTACCAAATGGGCGATCGAACTCGGAGAGCTCGACATCACCTATAAGTGCAGAACCGCTGCTAAGGCCCAAGTCCTCGCCGATTTTCTCGTGGAGCTATCTCCGGAACTCGCTCAAGATTTGGAAACCTCGGATTCAACATGGATCCTGCATGTCGACGGTTCCTCGACAAACAAAGGCTCTGGAGCAGGAGTTCAGCTTCAATCCCCATCGGGAGAGCTCATTCGACAGTCGTTCAGCTTCGGTTTCCCAGCATCAAACAACGAAGCAGAGTATGAGTCACTCATCGCAGGCCTTCGCCTCGCCAAAGCAGTCAAGGCTAAGCGACTCAGTGCATATTGCGACTCACAGCTCGTCGCCAGTCAGTTCAGCGGTGATTACGATGCGCGCAACGATAGAATGGATGCTTATCTCCGAGTTGTACAAGCATTGGCTAAAGAGTTCGAATTCTTCGAGCTCACCAAGGTTCCTCGTGGAGAAAATGTCTGTGCGGATGCGCTAGCAGCACTCGGAAGCAAGCTACGCGATCAAGTCAAAAGGACTATTCCAATTCACCGAATCGAGAAACCAAGCATCGACATCTCAACGGAGTCAGCTAACTTCGTCACCACAGAACTCGAAACAACGCCCTTATCTGAGACCAACGACGACTCCGAGATGACAGACCAAGATCAGCTACTACCCGACTGGAGGACTGAATTCATCCAATATCTCACCGCGGGCACACTTCCAACGGATAAATGGGCCGCAAGACGATTAAAGAGGCGCAGCGCGCATTACGTCGTCATGGAAGAAGAACTCCACCGAGTAACGGCTAACAAGGTCCTCCTGAAATGCATTTTCGCCGAGCAAACACATTTAGTAATGGCAGAAACCCACGAAGGAGCGGGAGGAAACCACTCTGGAGGTCGATCATTAGCCTTGAAAATTCGGAACTTGGGATTTTTCTGGCCAACTATGAATACCGATTGCGAAGCATATGCCCGGCGATGCGACAAATGCCAACGACACGCTCCGAGTATCCACAGTCCAACCGAGCTACTGCGAACTTCCGCAGCACCTTACCCATTCATGCGATGGGGGATGGATATCATCGGACCAATGCCGAATTCTCGCCAACGTCGCTTCGTGCTGGTATTAACCGACTATTTCACCAAATGGATCGAAGCAGAAGCCTTCGCGCAGGTTACAGAGAAGGAAGTTCGTGGCTTTGTCTGGAAGAACATCATCTGTCGCCACGGACTACCATACGAGATCGTGACAGACAACGGATCACAGTTTATGGCCGGAAGTTTTAAAGATTTCTGCAACAAATGGAACATCCGACTAAGCCCTTCGACGCCAAGATATCCTCAAGGAAACGGACAAGCAGAATCCTCGAACAAGATTATCATCGACGGAATCAAGAAGCGCCTTGACCTCAAAAAGGGACATTGGGCCGATGAACTTGACGGCGTGCTCTGGTCGCACCGGACAACCCCCCGAGGAGCGACAAAATCTACTCCTTTTTCACTCGCTTACGGGATGGAGGCAATGGCTCCAGCCGAGGTCAATGTAACAAGTCTCCGCAGGTCCAAGATGCCCCAGCATGTCGAGCTTAATCAAGAGATGCTGCTAGATGCCCTAGATGGGCTAGAGGAGAAGCGCGACCAAGCCTTACTTCGAATCCAAAACTACCAAAACCAAATCGAGAGTTACTACAACAAAAAGGTCCGATCGCGTCCTCTCGATCTCGGCGATCTGGTTATGAGAAAAGTCTTTGAGAACACCAAGGAACCCAATGCTGGAAAACTCGGCGCAAATTGGGAAGGACCGTATAAGATCACTCGAGTCGTCAAACCAGGAGTATATCGACTCGAAACTTCCCGCGGAGCAGCAGTTCCACGAGCTTGGAACTCCATGCATCTTCGTCGCTTCTACTCGTAAAACGAGTACCCTTTCGGAACGAGTAAAATGATCTACATCACCGTTTTACTCGCAAAAAAAAAAAAAAAAAAAAAAAAAAAAAAAAAAAAAAAAACCGAGTAGATGCACCCTACGGTCACTTCTACTCGATGATGAACTCCAAGTAAATGACTACCAAGTTACTTTTACTTGGACCAAAATGAACTACGAAAGGCTTGATCCTCCCCGGAGGTACGTAGGCATCCCCTCTACGGGGTCCAGCCCCAACCTAACAAAAAATACATCTCGTCTCACTCCCTCGAGTAAACAATGACGAGAGCCAAATGATGCTAGCCCCTTAACTCGAAAGCGGCGCACGAGCACTCATCCCACTTAGTCGACGATATCCTGATCAAATATCGAACGAAGGGAAAAACAGAGTTCCGCGTCACCGATGCTCAAGGCATTGACCGACTCACGAGCGAAATTTCTGGATCTTACTGCAAATCGAAGAATAATGAGTTGGCCGACCAAATTCCTCTCGGTTACCGCGGGGCATCCAGATACCTTTTCCTCGGAAACTCGTTAAAAGTCCAAACATTTAAAACTCGTTAAAACTTAGTTACGGACAAGGCAAACGGGAACGACTTAACGAGAAACGAGTTACGATTCGAAGCAAAGCAAACATTTGATAAAAGCCTTTAAAAAAAAAGGGGAAAAACATCCCGAGTATCGAACAACAAGACCCATATGGGCCAACGGTACATAAAGGTTCAAAGGTCTCAACGAGACCAAAGCACAACATAAGGAGAAAAAGTCTACTAAAAAGCAAACTGCGAAATTACAACAGGAAGAGAAGGTCCTCGACCAGATAGCCCTATTCGTCACCAGCGGGAAGGTTCTTGCCACCATCACCGTCTTTTTCTCCGGGACCCGAGATGCGACCAAATTTGGCTGGGGCTGGAGCAGTCGCGTCCGCAATAGGCATCCCCGCGGGATCATCGTCACCCTTCTCCGGGTCTTCCGACGAGGAAGCAGATGAGCTGGCATTCTTCGACGCCTTAGCGGGGGAATCTGTTAGCACAATGGTCGGCACTGCCCCGTCCTTGTGAACAACCGCTCCCGCCGATGTCTGCTTCGCGAGATCAGCATCTTGATCGGTGGGTTGGTTGGAAGATACAGCAGTTTGAGCGGGCTTCTCCACCGGATCTTCAGGACGAAGAGGAGTACGCAGAGCAATAGCGGCCTCCGAATCGATCAGATTAATATTCGACCCAAACGGGTCAAGCTGACGCCAAATTTCCTCGATCAAAAATCGAGACTCCAACACTAGCGGAGAAAGGCAAAGATCTTCCGCCGGAATCTCCTTTACCTCCAAACGCTCTGCTTCTTCCTCGTAGTGCTTCTCTTGCCCGATGAAGAAGTCGATGGTTTCCTGCGGGATCTCAACACCAGAGGCCTTGATTTGCTCGAGACATTTCCTCGTCCCGAAGGCTTGACTATAGAGACACCGAGCATCGTCGTATTTGTCCCTTTTGTCTTCACGAAGGGAAATCCTATGAAAGCGTTTCTCGGCTTTAGCGATCATGGCAATCAGCACGCGAACCCTCTCGTGCGTGACCTCGTATTTACGAGATTTCCGAAGCCTGTCCATCTCCTCGGAATGCCTTAGCAATTCCGCAGCCATTTTTGCCTCTAGATCAGCCTTTTCCTTCCGCTGCTTATCCACCACGAACTCGAGATTGTTCATCGCCTCCTTACACATCTGCAGTTCAGCCGCATCAGACGTTCGCGTCTCGTCAAACGCTTTCCTGAGAGATTTCTCCCGAGCAATGGCTTCAGCCTTTTCCCGCGAAGACACCCGAAGAGCCTCCTCCGCTTTCTTCTTGGCTTCTTCGCTCTCACGGATCTGCTCTCTGGCCCGCCTAAGGGCTGTGTCATACTTCCCGACCAGAACATTCCAGTCGCCGTGGCTCTGATCAAAACACCAAAAGACTTAGCCAAAATAATTTAAAGTTCGGAAAAGAAGGGAACGAACAACCGCTTACCTTTACAGACGAGCAAGAGGCGTGCTCATACTCATCTTTGAAGATGAGATCTCCCACTGAAGGGAGTTGATCGGGACCGCCTTTGACCAACCGTAACAGGCGAGCACAATCTTCCGGGTAGCAAGCCAGCGGAAGCTCACGGTTAAACTCGAATCTGAACTCATCTGCCGGGGTTTCCTTAGGGCGACCGGATACTCGGGTCTCAGATCCCTCCGTGACATGAGCAGGGGACTCATTCCTCGAGCGGTCCCGCTGTCCTCCCAAAGTCGATATTCCCCTCGGAACCTCAGTAGAAGGTAGATCACCGGCCAAGGTTCCACGGGATACCTCCTCGGTGACTCGACTCTCCCGTCTCCGTCGGCGGAGGGCGATAGTCTCATTCTCATCATCCTCCGAGGTCCCAACCTCAGGGATAGCTTCAGGAACTAGAGCCTGAAGTTCCTCTTCGCAGACCGAGGATGAGCGGGGCATAGCCAATTCTTTCTTCTTCATCTTTTTCTTCTTAGGAGCGTCCTCGGCGGGCAAATCTCCGGCTTTCCGTTTCTTCCCCCCTTTTTTAGAGGAACCGTCTGCCCCAGTTTGCCCGGGCTCAGAAGATTCCTTCGGACCCTCGGCCTTTTTCTTGCTTTTCTTCGAGGAGCCACCAGTACGCGTTTGCTCAGCAGCAATTGGGGTCGCCTCTACCGCTTCCAACCCCGAAGGGCCAACCCTGCTCCCAGAAGCGCCTCGCTTGGCGCCTATCTTTTCAGCCACAATAAGGCTAAGGTCGGGCAATTGCTTCATTGTCTTGGCTCGGTTGATCTCTTTCTGCTCAGCTTGAGTAAAGAGGGATAGTCTCTTCGAAGTCGATTGATTGACGAGGGGAAGCAAGTTTGAGATCCAACGTTCTGCAAAGAAAAATTCTTAATACACGCTATTCACTTGCTAGGAAAAGCAGAAGGAAAACCAAAGAAAACTCACGACTAGCAATTTGATCTATGGATCTTTGAATTCTCTCCCGAGTAAAGTCCTCCCAGTGATCTTGCTTCTGCAGCGCAACGATCCGAGCACTCTCCTTCCAATCCTCGGGATAAGTGGCGAGATTCGGATGACCAACTACAAAAGGAAAAGAGACGCGTTAGACGAGCACATGCTACAATTGTCACATAAGATACTGCGCAGTACCCATCTCTGCATTCCAGAGAACGCGATAACCAGACTTCGGAGGCTCCTCGAACGCTGATCTGTTCGACTTCACATAAAAATACGAACGCTGCCAGTCTGAGGTTTTGGTCGGGTACCCCGTGACCACGTTATAATTTGGGCGCATCCTCGTCGAGACGAGCCCATCATCGGAAATTGAGACTGAAGTCAACTCCTCAAACGACCTCACACTCATCGATGTCCCTGCCTCAGCCGCGATCACCGATAGAACGACCATTAACCGAAGAGAACCGTTCATCAACTGGCTTAAGGCGACTCCTCTGCGAAACGCGTAAGCCGTGACAATTCGGGGAATTGGAAACCACAACTTCGTGTCGCTCCGAAAATACGATTCGTAAATGCATTGATATCCCTTCGGAGGCGACCAAGGCCTCTGATCCCGTTTTGGAACGATGAACGAAACCCCATGTGCATTGAGATCTCGGAGGAGAGCTTCCACCGACTCCACGGTAGACTTCGTCCTCTCGACGTTGGACCAATTTTGTCCATCGACGACCGAAGGTCGAATTCTCCAAACCTCCAGGGGGCTCTCCTCAGCAAAGATGTTCCCAGGGTAGTAGCTGATCGGGACAATCGAGGCGTCGACCGCTTCTTGACCGTCGTCGTCACCCCGGAACTGTTCTCTCGCTTCCGAGACCAAGAGACGCTGCGATAAATCCATATTCCCCGTATCCATCATCGCTTCGTGATGGATATCGCCGGAGTCCCGAGAAGAGACCGCCCCCTTTCCCTTTTGTTCTCGCGTCAAACGATGAGATGACGACATCTCGGATACTCGCAGATCTAAAAACAGAGATAAAGAGAGAGAAAGGAGCGTAGAGAGAGAAAGTACCTTAGCGCTGCGGAGGAAAATGAAAAGAAGTGGAGAGGGGGTCGCTATTTATAGAGAGAGATAAGCGCGGGGATCAAAGCGTCATCATTACGCCTAATAAGGCCTAAGTGGGCCTAAACCCAATTAGGCGCGTGATCAACAGATGCGCCGGTCCGTATTCTCGACCCGTAAGCGTTTATCTCACGATCGCAACGCGTGAGAAACGGACGCATCAATCCATTCCCTCGATCGAGGAGTATCAATTGAACGGATTGACTCCCCAACGACCTGTCATTTGCTCGGATTGAACCTTTTGTTCTCCGAACCACAGGCACCAAATTCATCAAAGATCGATTGCTCGACCATCAATGAACTGGGGGGGGACTTACTGTTGGGGATGGATTTAACCCATCCACAAAGCCCATCGAACAAAGGGCCCAGTCCAGCAAACCGAGTCGACATCGGCGCAGAAGCCGATTCTCGAGAGATCGACTCGACAGGGAGCGCTGATAGTCGAAGCAGAGAGCAAGCGGAGCGAGGTTGATCGACTCAACGGCTCAGCGAGCATCTCATAATCAGGCCCGAAAGGCCGACAAAGCCCAATTAGTAAAAAGAGTTTAGGTTAAGGTAATCGAACAGAGTATAAAAGGAGAGGAAAGCAAAGGAGAAAGGCATCGACACTTAGCTACACAAACTTAGCGGCGAGATTAGGGTTTATCATCCGTACAATCATCTCTCTGCTATTTGTACTTTTCCGGTTTAAGCTCTCACGAGCTCCGGCTTGCTTTTACTTTCTCCACCTTTGTAACATCATCTCGAAATCTAATAAACGCCTCTGTTCGACCCATTTCTAGTATTGTTTACTTCTTCTGAGACCAAACTCACCTTAAACAGAGACGATATATCACAGACTGAGCCTGTGACGTTAAAGCCTTTCATCTTCCATTCTTGTAAACACTGATTAAGCTGAGATTCGTCTCTAGCACATGTGTGGATTCCTGCTCCAAGACTTGCAAGCTCCTACGATATAGCATGCCTAAAGATTGTTCACCAAGATTTTAATACATGTGTAAGCAAATTCATTTTTGTTGTTGCTTGTAACGGAAGAAACATGAGACTTGGAAGCAAACAAACCCGATTCCTTTGGTTCCTCCGGTGACAAGAGCGTTCATGCCTTGAAGACTCCATCTCTTTTTAACAAAGATACCATGTACGTACTAAATGACGAAGTGACGCTGCTGGTGGTTGGTAGACAAATCCTAGGTCAAAGTAAACATAGGAGTGACGTAACTAATGATGCGATTTCAATCTTCAAGGTGTTAGTCAACAATGAATTTAGACCTTGGCACGTTTATCTTGAACCAAAGAACCGAACTAAACTGAAAAATGGTTTGGTTCAGGTTTAGATTACCCGATCGGATCCTATATCTCTAAAATCAAAAAACATAATCGAACCAAGAACCAAATACATACCCAAATTTTTATAATATAATTTATATACTTATGAATATTTATATTTAATTTTAAAATAATGAAATAATTAAAATGTTATCTATAAACTTAAATACCAAAAAGTGAAATTTTGATTGATAATTTTTATACAGGAATGTTTTCCGTAAGATATGAGATTTTGACTGATATCTTTTACACATGGAGTGTTATCCAAATTCATTTAAACTATTTCGAATCAAATAAATGTTGTATTGAGATATTTATGAATTGAATAACAATGGATTTATAATTCTCTTAATGCAGACGTTGTTAATACAATAACAAATATCACTCTAGACTTCAAAATCATTTACTAAAAATATTATAAATACAATAACCAATAACACTAGATTTAATCAATCATTTAAAATCATCTACGGAATGACATTGGAATATAAAATCTAAATATAAAGAGATAACTTTCAATTCACTATCCAATAGCATCCCCTATAAAAAATAGAATGAAGCTATTTTTTTACTAAAAAAAAACTATAATTAGCATCCTTTCCTTCTTCCTAGGAAGCGATCTCCACATTTCAAATTTTCATGTTTTTTTTTAACCAATTTTTGATGGATGTTAGGAATCACTACTTATAGTTTCCAGTTTCTTATATAAAGGACATAAAACAAAACAAAGGAAACACACGTTATTTCCGCACGTACGTACATATATTTTTATTGGAAATTTCGACAAGCCACTATAATGAAGATCATTCCATTGATTCCCATTGTCTTCATCATTCTCTTGTCATCATTTCCAGCTCTGATTAAAATCGTTGAAGCGAGGGTGGAAATTCCACCTCAATGCTCTGGTGTGTTTCCAAGTTGCATATTTAATCCTTTAAACGCGCTACCATGGGAGGAAAAACCATGGGACAGAGAGTTTTGTTGTAAGAGGACGTTTAGCGACGATAATGCGGCTGAGTGTTTACGTTTTCTTTTTACATCGAACAATAATCCTAATCTAATCAACGCGGCTCAGAGAATTTTCAAAGACTGTATGCATCTTTGGAACTGTGGCAAATAATAACAATGTATCAACCATATTTTGAAACATTGTATACTTTCTCAAAATTGAAAAAAAAAAACTGTAATTGGTTTCGAAATAATTAATATTATTATATTTTAGGCATGTCAATATATACTTGCCGTTCTTGGCAGTAGATTTGTCTCATTTTTAGAATAAAATTTATTAGTTATTTTATACCCAAAAAAATGATATTCTTTTTGTTTCATAATAAACGTTATTTTAACATTTTTTTGTAATAAAAAATGTTATTTTATAATTTCAATACAAATTATACTTACTTTTAACAAAAAATTAATTAAAAATTGCATTAATTTTATAAATAGTTTTATTTATCTCAAATACTATTGATCAGAGAAGTATAATTAATAACAACTTACATATATTTTTATTATTTTTTAATATGAATGTCAAAGTGACACAAACAGAAGGAGTATCGTTCAAACGAAAAGATGAACAAAAATAATTATTTCCGACTTTCTTGAGGCCTACATAAAATAAACCAAACAGTTTTAACCCCAAACCGAAACAGATTAAACCGGAACCGAATGCCCAGAACTATGCGTAAAATGGAATGGAGTTGATGATGTAAGTGATGATGGGCCTAATCTTGATTCAGTACACTCACTTTTCCATTCACAATAAAATCCGACAAAGTTTGTATCACGAGTATGTATATATATCTTACAACATAGGATAAAGGGAAGTGTGTGTGTGTTCACAATGAATCAAATCATCTAACGGCCTCTGGTGCAGAATTGCAGTAAGGAGTGTGCAAGCAGACAAGTCTAGTGAAAGTCAGACACACAACCGCACACGCTACTCCCAGCACCATCCCCACAATGCCTTTCTTTCTCTCCAGCCTCACCGCTCTCTGAATCACCTGCCAGAAGCTGGGCAGCAACGCACCGCACGCAACCATCATCACGTGATCCAGTCCACTGTAATCTATCCCGGCTAGAATTGATCCTATGGCAGATACTGGTCCCACAAAACCGATCAAAGCTGCTGCTGCAAGAGCTGCGTGCCAACTGTCCGTAGCTCCAAAGACACAGCTCGCAACAGCTGTCCCTCTTGGGAGCCCGTGTAAGGAAACAGGGAGCACCATGTGTCTTCCTAGACCGTAAGCCGACGGTGCAGCGACTCCAAGAGCAAGCCCCTCGGCTAGCGCGTGGAGCCCAACCGCTCCACACGCTAATAACGATTGGAGAGTTATCACACTGGTCGGAAAATTGGTTCCTGTGGTGATTAAACTGCCGGCACGAGACTTTTTCCGACAAGTAATGTTCAGGATGGTTAAGCTCGCGAAATGGCTCAGCACGGCTCCAACTGCGTATAGACTAACCAGAGGGATGAATCCCATTTTTGCGGATAGGAGGAGTTGAAGCGGACGCCAGATACCGAGGACGAAGGCAATGCCTGATGCTACTCCCATGAGGAGAGCGTGCTGTAGACGGAAAGTGAGTGCCGATGCAACCAGAAACACGCCTCCAAGCAATGGTCCCAGACCAAAGAGGAGTGAAACAAAGAAGCCAGATGCATCCTCTGAGCTGCAGATTGAAGAAAGCATTAGTTGTAACCAATCAAATGAAACAGCCTTTTTTTTTTTTTTTGGTAACACAAATGAAACAGCTTATAACTATTAACTTGAACTTTATTTTTATACTTGTAATCATGTGTGAAATTCTCGAAAAGAGTGCTGAAAGCCTCCATGGATGCTACTGATATTGTGGCTGCAGATGCTACTTGCGACGGAGACGCTTCCTATTGCAGTTACAGAGAAGAGATATCAAGTCAGTAGTACACTCAGGTGAAAGCTGCATCAACGTTTCATAAATGATCATATGCATTTCACCTTGAATGCATCAGGAAGCACTTCAGCAATAACCATCCAAATCATACATCCAGCAGCAAATCCAGTGCAAAAAGGCAAGAACTTGCTGAATGCATCTGCACATAGAAAAGCTGGCACTGCGACGATAGGCTGGTATAGAATACAATTCAGACAGAACAAGAATCAGTAATCTCTTATGCAGACAAAGGGATCAGATCAAAGAACGATTACCTGAGGTAAAGATGTGATTATACTCCAGAGCATGGCATTTTGTGGAGAGACACCCCTTGATGCCAACACCATGCTAACAGCCAACCCTTCTGGAATATTATGAACGGCTATGGCTAAAGTGACTAGAAGCCCTTGACTAAAACCCTTTGAACCAGCAAAGGATACACCAACCCCTGATCCCTCCCCGAAAGAATGAAGTGTCATGATTCCTATGACGAGAACAACTTTGGCTGCATCTGCACCTTTGATATCCAGCATGCTAACCTCACCATATTGTTCAAGAAACTGTCCAAAGGTAAAGTAAGTTTATAAGAAGGTTCAGTTTAATTTGGAACTAAAAAAATTGGTTTTAGGTTCGGTAATTGGTTAGTTCGGTTTTCTTTTTTAAAAAACTAACCAATCTTAACCAAAATTCCGAACCAAACTAACCAAAATCTGAACCTAAATAACCAAACTATACCGAAATTAAACTTTTTTAAAAAATTTATTCAATTTAAACTGAAAATTTAACCGAAATAACCGGAAAAAAAAATACTGTAAAAAAATTTAAAACCGAACTAACCGAAAACCGAAAAATCGAAGTGAATTTATTTCGGTTCACTTTGGCGAGATTTCAACCAACCTGAACTAACTGATAAGAGTAAACTACGAGAATATAGGGTTTTTTCAACTGTCAACACATGAGATTTTAGTTCAAACCATCATCCAAATCAGTAACTGGATCTTGTGCAGCCAAAGAATCAGTTTCAAGTTACCTGCTTGCAGAGCCAAATGAACAACGCACCAGCTAGAATCCCAATCACAACCCAGTTTCCAGAACCATGCTCCTGACCCTCCTTTACAAGATCAAAGCTAGCAGCCAACATCACACCAGCCGCCATTCCATTACATATCCCAGCCCACTGCGGATCAAGCTCCACAAAGAAGAAGGGAACCGCACCCAACCCAGTGGCAGCAGCCATCGCTAATGTGAACAACGCAACAGTTGAAACTGAAACTTTGTTGTGACTGCCTCTCTTATCACCCATTCCAATGTCATGTAAAGTTTTCTCTACACCGCTTCCGTCTATTATAACGTTCCGTCCCATGTTTCCGTGAGGAGCAGTTCTTACTTTGTGTGAGATCTCATACTGAGAGTCCGCGTCAGTGTTCCCTATGGATACAAAAACAAATAAGAATAGAAGCAGCAGAAGTTTCTTGCCGCCTGGATGCATCATTGTGATGCTGAAAGAATCAAATAAACTCCGATGCTTTGTAGAATCAAAACTGCATCAAGGAGAGGTCACTGTTGTCCTGTTTTAACACATCACAAGAACAAAATTCAAATTCATCAACTTTAAATAGAAAGAAACGTACATGAACATGTTCCCTATGCACTAGATTGATCAAAAAAAATCACGTGTTTTGGTGAAACAATTGAACTCGAATAGAAACAATATAATCGCATAGAGGAAGGATAGTTTCATCATCATCACCCAAAGACTAAAACTTTGAATCCTTAAAAAGACCCAAAACAACAAAGCAGCAATCTTTAGTCATGTTCGTTTGGTTGCCGTAGTTTTCGGCGTCGGCGTCAGCGTCGGCGTCGGCATCAGCGTAAATAAAAATAGTTGTTGTTCGTTTTGTAGACGCCGACGCAGTTTTAATCGTAGACGCAGATTTTTTCGGCGATCGATGCGAGGACAGAGCGTTTAGACGCAAACGCAGTACCGGCATCAATGAAACGAACAAGAATTTATTAAAAAAATTGATGCCGACGCAGCCGCAGGTAGCTGCGTCAACCAAACAAACATCATTTTTATCACCCAAACTTCGTACAGAATCGTTCTCATTCTCCTTCCAAAGGATAAAATGCGATAAGACTCTCTCATTTCTAGCAATTCGCGAAACCCAATTGCGAAATTTTACGATTTGATCCACCATTCTACATGAATTGGATCATCCAATTAATATATTCTACCACGAACCTAATCAAGTACAGAAACGGGATCGCTGAGCTTACCAGCACAGGGATGAATCGGAGCTCGGAGAATGTTGGAATCCGATCCCTTCTAGCTTAGGAGACTTTGGGATAAATCATGGAAGTCAAATTTTTAACGAAGAGAAGAAGAAGGAGCCCTCCAATTTTCTACATTTTTGTCGAAAATATATAAAACTTTTTACTGAATCAATTGCGAATAAGGCCTTCAAGTTTGTTAAATCTTCTAAAAGAGTCGGTAATTCTGTAAATGGATGAAATTGACGTCCACTCTATGGTAGGTTGAGGGCTTCGTGTTTGGATGTTATTGGCTTATAGCTAAATCGTGAGTTCACGTCTGATGTTTTACATATGATATTTTTTTATTACAACTTTTTTTGGACTGCTATGTAAATATTATATGCGAAAATGTATATACCACCGACATGAACCATCAACCAACCCTAGTCCAGACAACTTGATATAACTATACTATTTTGTGTAATATTTTACCTTATACAGAAAAAATCTACACATCATCAAAGTCGCCTGATGAACATGTAAGAATGAGAAACTCCGTTGCAACGAGAACATACCAACGCAGAACACATTGGTGCATAAAGTGATTGACAAAATTGAGATATCTCTCCCAGAAGTAGATTCTTTCAACTTTTGTCTTTTCTAGTATTTGTTTGCTCTTCTTTTGTGGGTTTTGGTCTGACAAACTAATTTCCTCTCTCAACTATCGATCTTTTTTACTGAAAAAGGTAAGTATTGCTTGAACAAGTTGATAGTAATTTTTTCTGAAGAAAAAAAAAGTTGATATCATTTTCTTTTTCAAAAAATAAGTTGATGACTATTTTCGATAAAATTCCACAGAAACATTTGTTTCGGGAAGGTAATGATTTATCATTTGTGGTTTAGCGTAACGTGATTTACTCTGAATTGGTGCAATAGAGTGAAGAGAATGTGTACGTGACGTCTCCAAGATAAAGCACTAGTGGACTAGGAGTCTTTATGGACTTCCGTGCCACAACCTTTTTGGCTTTTCTCACGTGCATTGAGTCATATGTTACTGTCACCGAAGCCCAAAGGAGTGTTTTGGATAAAACGTAAATAGTTCAGATTTTAAAATATTAGTCCAAGCTTTAGCCAGTCATAGACTCATAGTTTAGAGAAGAGGCATGAACGCACAAGTCGTAAATAGTAGTGGCCATTGCTATCTACACAGAGACAAGTCACATGCAGAGGATAGTATAATGGGCCGGATATAGTGTGGAGTAGGCCCATAATAGAACAAATGAGGAATCGTTTTCAGGCTATAAAAGAACAAGGAAAACATGGGGGTATAACTGTGGTCGGGTCCAAAGCCGTCTTTATCCACCATGTCTATTATTATTATTTTGGAGGTTGGCTTCCATATTCGTACCAGAAAGAAAAGTAAAAAACAACTTCTCCTCTCTTTAAATCACCACATAAGATGCGTTGCTAAGGTTCAGCAAATATCCATCAACAAAGATTTTAATTGCATTTGTAAGAGGAAAAGAAAAAAAAAATCACAAATAAAACTGGTTTTGGTTTGTTAATAAACTAAAACTGATGGTTAATGAATATTTGGTAAACCATAATGATAACGACTAGTAGTGCAAATTGCGGTTTATATTAGGTTTCGTAAACAAGAATACATCACCTGTAAACTATATACTATTTAAAGATATTTGGTTGAATGATCTCACCTTCACCTTGTCTCTATGTTACTCTAATAGTTTTGAGTAGACCCAAATGTGAAATGTAAAGGGAATAACACACCACGTGGGGTCTAACTCATTACACAAATCATAATAATTCATCATCTTCATCTTCTTTCTTAAATAATGTAATGTACACCAAGAAAATAATTAGGAAACTACACCTTCCTTCCTTTCTCCGCCTCATAAATAAATATATAAATAAAAAAGGGGAGTATGATTGATGAAGGCAAGATGAACATGCATCGTGATAAACTACTAGAGAGTACAGTTAAGCCCTCCTCAACAACTTGGAAGTGACACATAATAACAACTACTTTCTTTCTTTCTTTTTTTTTGCCTTTGGTCGTTAGATCTGAATCTCTCTCCAATGGCGTAGATTGTAAGAAACTCTTTCTCCACATACAGCCTTGATTCCAGGCTTCTCTCTCTCTGTCCTTCAGCAACAACAATGAACAGGAATCTCAGAGAGTCTCTTGCCGGTGGGAGGAACACTCCCGCGATCTCTCAGTTTCGCAGAGGCAACATCTCTCAGAATGGTTTCTCTAGAGACTCCGATGAGAATCTGGATCTCTTCTCCAAGATCCGCCGCTCGTTCCCGTTGGCTTCTTCAGATGAATTGCCCGACGGTTCGTTTCAGATTCACTTTCCTTTTTTAGTAATTTTATGACATTTGCAACTACTTTTGTCTCGATTCGATGTAACAGAGTTTCTAAATATAAATCTGGGGATCTCCGAGTTTGCTGTTACGAGACAACGCTTTGTCCGATTCGTAGAGACGAAAACGATGTTTAGTCTCTATACTAAACTGTCTTCGTCTACTAGATTCCATCTCTTTGTTTTCTCGATCAAAAGTTAATGGGCTTTTAGGACCAATGAAGAGTTTGTTTGATCTTGTTTTGATCCCTTTCTTAATTGACACTAAATCTCTGTGTTTTGTTTTTTTTTAACTTCAGTTTCTGCGAAACTCGGGAGGCTCTCTGTCGGATCCAAACCAGCTCCCAGAGGCAAAGGTGATGATCTGTTGTCCTCTGCTGAAGGAGGCAAAAATGATTATGACTGGTTAGTTTCTTCTTCCCAATCTCTGCTCGGTGGCTTATGCCTTCTCTCTCTCTCTCTCTCTCTCTCTCTCTCTCTCTCTCTCTCTCTCTCTCTCTTGTGCTTCAAATCGAACAGTGGATTGTTTAGTACTTGTAGTGTTATTTGTTGTTTGGTTATTATGTTTATTTTCACTATGTTGACTGCTCTTGAGAGTGTTGATTGTTTCTCTTGGTTTTTCCTACGGGAATATTGAAGTTATGTACATTTATGTTATCTTATAGGCTTCTTACTCCTCCTGGAACACCTCTCGGAAACGACTCTCATTCATCTTTGGCTGCTCCAAAGATTACACCTTCCGCTAGAGCCACCTCTGCTTCAAAGGCATCAAGGGTATTAACCAAAGCCTCCTCTCTTCTTTTCCTCCATGAGTTAATACGTCTCAAAATATTATTATAATTGAATAATTATTACCTTACTATTTTTCTTTTTGCAGCTTTCGGTTTCACAGTCTGAGACAAGTTACCACTCCACACGTCCAGCTAGAAGCAGCTCCGTGACGCGCCCATCCCTCTCCACCTCACAATACACCTCATTCACATCAAACCGCTCACCATCATCAATCCTAAACACTAGCTCAGCTTCAGTCTCATCCTACATCAGACCTTCATCCCCTAGCTCCCGTTCCTCGTCTTCCGCTAGACCTTCCACTCCCACCCGTACTTCTTCAGCATCACGCGCCTCAACTCCTTCAAGAATCCGTCCCGGGTCATCTAGTTCATCCATGGACAAGCCTAGACCATCTCTGAGCTCAAGACCATCGACTCCAACTTCTAGACCACAGATTACAGCTAACTCCCCAAACATAGTTGCTTCTAGACCAAACTCTCGTCCTTTAACCCCAACGCGTCGAACCCCATCCATCTCATCTGCATCTGCAACATCAGGATCAAATATTTCAACCGGACGTGGAGGAACAAACGGTCGTGTCACGCCTTCTTTGTCTAGGCCAAGCTCTCCTGGACCTAGAGTCCGAACCACCCCTCAACAGCCGATTGTGTTAGCAGACTTCCCTCTTGACACACCACCTAATCTCAGAACAAGTCTCCAAGGAAGACCGATATCAGCTGGCAGGTCTAGACCAGCAGCTGGTAGCAGCATCACGGCGAAGGCAAGTCCAGAACCAAAAGGTCCACTGACGAGAAGGAACTCATCTCCTGTTGTGACGAGAGGAAGACTCACAGAGACTCAAGGAAAAGGCCGTTATGGTGGTGGTAATGGACTGCAACACCACATGGATGCACCAGAGCCTCGGAGGATTTCAAACGTTGCAGATGTAACTTCACGGAGAACCCTGAAGACTTCTTCAACTGTCGCTGATAATAACAACGGACTTGGGAGGTCGTTCTCAAAAAATTCACTTGATATGGCCATCAGGCACATGGTACGTGTATAACTTGACTCTCCTCGTTAGGCCTGGTGTTGGATTCAATTCGGTTAATTCGGATTTTCAGTACTATGCTCATAAGTTTTATTCGAATTTTAGTAATTTTCGGACTGGGTTCGGTTTCTTCCGGTTTCCGGTCTGGAACAAAAATATTTTTTTAAAGAAACACTGGACTAAAATACTAACTAATTAAACTATCTAAACTAACTAAAAATATTGACAATAACAAATAAACAAACTACAATTTAAAAAAATAATATCTAGACTGCCTTAACATATGTAAAGAGACTAACATATTTAACTAATTTCGGATATTTTTGGATCCTAGTTCGGATTTCGGTCCGAAAGTACATAGCTCTTTGGTTTCAGATTTTTTTATAACAGTTCGAATTGGATTTTGGCTTTTCCGGTTTGGTTAAGGTCGGGATTTTGGTTTGGGGTAAAAACGTCCATCCATACTTCTCGCTGCAAGTGACTCGTGCATTTAAAAATCTCTATCATGCTGTTAATATCTCGACATTTTGGTGTTGCGTATAGGACATAAGAAACGGAAAGTCAAACGGTTGTGCACTATCAACCACGACGTTGTTCCCTCAGAGCATCAGACAAGCCTCGTCCAAGATACAGCCAATCCGTTCAGTAAATAACCTTTCGGATTCTATTAGCAGTAGCAGCGCAGAGAATGGGAACGAAGCAACTGATGGAAGAAGACTGATGGGGAAGCTGAGTGATATGGACATGTATGAGAGCTCGAGGTATGACGCTTTGTTGCTGAAGGAGGACGTCAAGAACACAAACTGGTTACATAGCATCGATGATAGGTCATCAGATCACGGACTCATGTTTGATAATGGAGGATTCGAGCTTCTTCCTGAGCCCTTTGGCCCACTATAACACACACACACACATCACAAGTAAACAAACTTTTTTTCTTTCTTTGGAAAACCACTTTTCTCTCTTTTTCATTTATTTATTACACACAATTTGTTTGCTTGTCAATGGTGTGGAAAGAGACGGATTATCAGATATAAGGGTTCTTGACTTCTTGGTTCTTTGGTTATTGATTCTTGAGTAAGGTTTGTAACTTTGTAGTTATGTAATATTTTTAAGAGATGGGTAACGTAACGTGGGACCTAAAATTCTAATCTTCTTGGCAGTTTTACTATAATATAGCAATGAGAATGTGAAAGACGAAACATAGGTTCATGCGCGTAACGTGATGAATCTGAGATGCAGCTGAAGTTAATAATGATAGACAGCAAAGCACAACCAACAACGCCAGTAGTTTCTGTAGTTTTATTCCATAAATTGACTTTTCATTAATGACACAGTTTGATATTTGAAGGAAGAGATTTAAATTTCGTTGTTTTCAATGTTACCTCCGTATCATACCCTCATTTATGTCACATACCAAACTCCTTCCCTTCAGGGGGTCCATTTTTATGAAAGATAGTCCCCACCTTACCAAAAAAATTAAATTAGTACTAGAAAATTATCAAATGATAATAAGCTCAATTTGCAACAGAATTTAAATATTCCCCAGTTTTGTTGTTTTCCTTATACCTATTTTGATCTTGAAATACTATCCTTCTCATTTTTAAAAAGAAAAAAAACACATTTGATTCTATGCATTAATATAAGTTGAGTGTTCTCTCACATTAGCTATTAAAATATTCAAAAAAATTACCTCACTAAGAAGGCATATACATGTTTTACATTAATATAAGTGGGGTGATTTCTCACACTACCTATAAGAAAATTCCAAAAATTCTCATTAAGAAGGCCATAAACATTTTTTCACATTAATATAAGTTGGGTGATTTCTCACATTACCTATTAGAATATTCCAAAGTTTCTCATTAAGAAGCCATATACAGTACATTTTCACATTAATATAAAGTTGGGTGGTTCCTCACATTACCTATTAGAATATTCAAAAAAAATCTCATTAATCAGTTGACCCGTTCAATAATAACACCAAAAATCATTACAGATTTTAAAATGGGAAAAAAAAATTGAACGTTGGGAACTCAGACTAGATCGTAAGCAAGCGCCTCCCCCCTTAATAAAAGCTAAATTCGTTTAGGAAATCCCCTATATATTAAAATAGAAGCATTACAACATATTTTTGTAGCCACATGTCATCACCATAATCATTCTTAGAATCCTTAGTAAAATATGTTGGTCCATATAAATATATAATAAGTTTTTTATTAAACTAACCATAAATTAATCATAAATATTTTTCATTGTTTCCTTAAATAAAAAACACGAAATTACCTAATGTGGCTAAAGTATATATGACAATTAATGATTTTGAATAATAAAGATTTGATAAAAATCAGTCTATTCTCTATCATTTTTAATTTATTTTAAAATAAATTAAACAACCACATTAACTATATAATAAAAATTTAGATTTTTTCGTATATGTTATATTTTGAATTTTAAAAAACGAATATAAATGACTAAAGTTGTTAAAAATCTCACACTGAATTTTTTGTGATTCATGATTTAAAATTTATGTTATAACAAGATACAAATGATTACGAAATTACATAAGTAGGAAGTCTCATTTAATAAATATTATATATATGCATATTAATATTTTTTAAAAATAAATTATATACCATATAAAATACATAAGTATTTTAATTTCGAATTTGACTTGGAATTTTTTGATAAACATTTTGAACAATTATTGACAACTTAATATTTAGATTTTAAACTTTGCATTGAATATTTTTAAAATTATAAATTACTAAAACTATTAAACATCCCATAAATGTTTTATTGTTATCATTGATTTAAAATTTTTGTTATAAAAAATACAAACGATCAAAAATAATATTAGTATAAATATTTTTTAATAGATGTCAATGTTAAAAATGTATTATATATCTATGTTAATATCATTTAAACTTAATTTTATAACAAATAAAATAGAAAAAAAGTTTTTGTCTGGATAAATAAAATTTATTTAAGTATGTGTACCAATTTAATTATATATGTAATAGTTACTAAATTTTTAATTATTCAATATATATTAATTATTTCATAATATGTAAAAAATATATAATACTTAAAAATAATTTATATATAATATTCATCCCGCGCAAGGCGCGGATGTTAACCTAGTTAATAATTAACAAAAAGACAGATAATTAATTAAAGCTACTAATTAAAATCTAAGAGAGTCAAAGGCATCACAAGCAAAGCAAATCGCAGATAAGAGAGAGAGAGGGAGAGATTGGAATCTGAAACTGACCATCGAGATTTACGTTTCTCCGTTTTCGTCACGCCGAAGCTTCCCTCCCTTCACCAGAAACACATCCACAAAGTTTTTAGCAAAAAAATTAGCATCTCTCTACTCTCTTTCTCTACTGTTCATCACTGAATCTGTGTGTAATGGCGATTCCAGATTCTATATTCTTTTCCGCTTTCGCCTTTAGCTCAATCTTCTTCTTCACGAAATGCCGTTGTTAAAAAAGTGATACTCTCCACTCACTTATCCTTCTTTCTCTTTGCATTTATTCCACTCCCACTCTTCTTCTTCTTCGATCAGCTTCAGCTCTCAGGACTCTCCACTGAACCCACCTCAAAGGTCTCTCTCTCTCTATGTCTCTCTCACTTTTGATTTATTAGCTTCTCTTCTTAATTCTTAATACTAAAAGATCTCTTCTTTGCTTTCAATTTCGAATTCTCTGTTTTGATTAGCTGAATTAAACCCTAATTTCCTAAAATGTTCATCTGTAGATTGCAGATCTGGGTATGGGGCACACATTTTACTCACTATTAGCTTCTAAATTTAGTAACTTTTTTACTTAATTGGGGGTTTTTGTTGATTGCTTATAACAATGGTACTCGTAAATTTAGCAACTTTTTAATTAATTAGGGGTTTTGATGATTGCTTAGTACTCGAAAATTTAGCAACTTTTTTTTAATTTAATTGGGTTTTTTTTTTGATGATTGCTTATAACAATGGTACTCGTAAATTTAGCAACTTTTTAATTTAATTGGGGGCTTTGATGATTGGGTATAACAATGGCACTCGTTAATTTAGCAACTTTACATTGTGTTAACTTGTGTTGATCTTTACTCCTGGTACCTGTGAACTTCTGATGTACTAGTTTAATGTAATGTTGGCTCAGAATCTGAACTTGACAGTGTTTTGTGTTCTCTTGCAGTTATCAGGTGAATGAGCAATAAACTTTGACGTGAGCGAGTTCAAAATATCAATGATGAGGATTGTTGCGGCCTTCGTTTTCCTTTTACTCTCCCCATTTGTTTCACCTGCCGACATAGACTCAGACAAGCAAGCGCTTCTCGAGTTCGCATCCCTCGTTCCCCACGTGCGCAAACTCAACTGGAACACAACACTCCCAATCTGCACTTCCTGGACAGGCATCACCTGCTCCAAGAACAACGACCGTGTAACCGCGCTCCGTCTCCCTGGCTCCGGACTCTACGGGCCATTACCTGAGAAGACGTTTGAGAAGCTTGACGCTCTCAGGATCATTAGCCTCCGTTCCAACAACCTCCAAGGGAGCATCCCATCTGCTATCCTCTCTCTTCCTTTCATCAGATCTCTCTACTTTCATGATAATAACTTCTCTGGCTCTATCCCTCCAACTCTCTCTCCTCGCCTTGTTAATCTTGATCTCTCCGCTAACGCGCTGTCTGGCAACATTCCGGGGACTCTAAGGAACTTGACTCAGCTCACTGATCTCAGCTTGCAGAATAATTCTCTTACCGGGCCTATCCCTGACCTCCCTCCTAGCTTAAAGTACTTGAATGTGAGCTACAATAGCCTTAACGGTTCAGTGCCTTCTTCTGTCAAGTCCTTTCCAGCATCTGCATTTCAAGGTAATAGCCTTTTGTGTGGAGGTCCTCTAACTCCATGCCCTGAGAACACTACATCACCATCTCCTTCGCCGACTCCACCAGGTCCAGCCAAGAGTCCTGGTACAAGCAAAAGAGCTCTCTCTACTGCTGCTATTGTCGGCATTGCAGTTGGAGGTTCCTTTCTCTTGTTCATCCTTCTTGCACTGCTGACTCTTTGCTGCGCCAAGAAGAAAGACAACGGGCAAGAGAGCACCACCGCGGCGGCGCCGAAAGCTAAACCCGGGAGGAGTGACAACAAGGCGGAGGAGTTCGGTAGCGGTGTGCAGGAGGCGGAGAAGAACAAGCTGGTGTTCTTCGAAGGAAGCTCGTACAACTTCGATCTCGAGGATTTGCTCAGAGCCTCTGCTGAAGTTTTAGGAAAAGGAAGCTATGGGACGACGTATAAGGCTATCTTAGAGGAAGGAACCACTGTGGTGGTGAAGAGGCTGAAAGAAGTAGCAGCTGGGAAAAGAGAGTTTGAGCAGCAGATGGAAGCTGTGGGAAGGATCAGCCCACACGGGAATGTAGCTCCTCTCCGTGCTTATTACTTCTCTAAAGACGAGAAGCTACTCGTGTATGATTACTACCAAGGAGGCAACTTCTCCATGCTTCTTCACGGTAATGAACTAATGATAATGTTTGTGATTACCAAAAGTCTCTAAGATGAATGCTATGCAGGAAACAACGAAGGAGGAAGAGGTGCGTTGGACTGGGAACAAAGGCTAAAGATCTGTTTAGGAGCTGCAAAAGGAATAGCTCACATACACTCTTCATCCGGTGCCAAACTCCTCCACGGTAACATCAAATCACCAAACGTCCTCTTAACGCAAGACCTCAACGCCTGCGTCTCGGACTACGGTATAGCTCCTTTGATGAGCCACCACACCTTGCTCCCATCAAGAAGCTTAGGATACAGAGCGCCTGAAGCCATAGAGACACGGAAACACACTCAAAAATCCGACGTGTACAGCTTTGGCGTGCTGTTGCTCGAAATGCTGACGGGGAAAGCAGCAGGGAAGACGACGGGGCACGAGGAGGTGGTGGATCTGCCCAAGTGGGTGCAGTCGGTGGTGAGAGAGGAGTGGACTGGGGAAGTGTTTGACGTGGAGTTGATCAAGCAGCAGCACAACGTGGAGGAAGAGATGGTGCAGATGTTGCAAGTGGCGATGGCTTGTGTGTCGAAGCATCCGGATTCTAGGCCTTCCATGGAGGAAGTTGTTAACATGATGGAGGAGGTAAGGCCTTCTAATGGCTCTGGTGCTGGTTCTGGTAATAGAGCCTCTTCGCCTGAGATGATCAGAAGCTCTGATAGCCCGGTTTAGATTGGTTATTTATTTTCTTTCTGAAATCATTATTTATTTCGACTTTTTTACTTCTTTGGGAATAAACCTTTTCGTAGTTGACTAATTCAGCATGTGATTTGTTCTAATCATTACCTGGAAAAGTAGTGTAATTGAAACTCTCTCTATCTTTTAGTCCTCAGATTGTTCTTTTTTTTTTTGTTATTGTGTTGTGTGGTTAATATATTTTCCATTTCTCTTTTGGCATCAACTTAAAAAGAAACTTTTCTATTGCCTTAACTATTTAGTATTTACCAAAGTTATTCTTCAATAACCCCAGAAAAAGTAAAAACAGTCTATATATTCAGTGTGTATGTGAGGAGGTAATACACCTATATTTATTTGGGCCTGCAGGCCTGTTTGAGCCCATTAAATTATTCTGATGAGCTACGCTTTTGCCCAGAACTAATAAATAATTAATTTATACGTTTACGAGATAAGATATCCTTGACCTCGTGGGCCCTACAAGACGGTTAAATTAGAAAAGGAAATAAGAAAACACTTTAGGCACGTGAATTAATAAATGGTAACGTAGAAATAGGTCAAGCGGACCCGCTGGATGAATCAGAAGCTTCGGGGTTGCCGTTTCGAATACACTCTCTGACTATAAAGAAAAGGTAAGTAGGGAGAGAGCGAGGATCTCATTCGTTTTTTCTCTTTGCACCGCATCGTCCTCTTCGCTTTCTGATCGCTTTTCCCTTGGTTCGTGATCTTCTCCTCTTGTGTTATTGCTTTAAGGTTTTAACCCTTCTCCTGTTCATAATCTCAGTTGTGTCGGCTTGTCTCCTTGTGTGCAGGTTTTTTTCGTGTCTGAGCCATGGCTTCGAAGAGGATTTTGAAAGAGCTCAAGGATTTGCAGAAGGATCCTCCTTCTAACTGCAGCGCAGGTAATAACATACCTAAAGATCCTTACTTTCACTTCTTTTGAAGTAAGCCAGCTAGCTTTGGTTTGATAAAGATCAATACTTTGTTTAATCTGTATCCTTATTAGGCTTCTGAATTTTGCATGGTTAAGCTTTGATTTGTTAGGATCTCTTTTAAATCGACGCCGTTTGGTGTTTGTGTTATATGCATGAACCTGTTGATGTAGTTGAGAGGTCTGAGTTTATGAAGAGATTATTTGAGTCTTATTTGTAACGTTTTTGTTGTTGTCGGTCCTGCTGATATGTCTCTATTGATGTGGTTGTGAGTTTGGTGAAGAGATTTGAGTCTTGTATGTAATGTTTTTTTTTTTCGTGTTGTAGGTCCTGTGGCTGAAGACATGTTCCATTGGCAAGCAACTATCATGGGACCTCCTGATAGTCCATATGCCGGAGGAGTCTTTTTGGTTTCCATTCACTTCCCTCCTGATTATCCCTTCAAGCCACCGAAGGTTTGTTCTTTTTTTGTTTTCTTTCTGTAACTAAATTCAGTAACTAAATCATCACGTTTATTAACGAATGTGTGTATCTGATTATTGCAGGTGTCTTTTAAGACAAGGGTGTACCACCCAAACATCAACAGCAATGGAAGCATCTGCCTTGATATCCTGAAAGAACAATGGAGTCCTGCTCTTACCATATCCAAGGTTTGAGCTTTGGTTTCTGTACTATCAATTTAACACTTGTTAATGAGAGAGAGAGATGATGATGATTGATTGCTGTGGATACAGGTTTTGCTGTCGATTTGCTCGTTGTTGACTGACCCGAACCCAGATGATCCTCTTGTGCCGGAGATAGCTCACATGTACAAAACGGACAAGTCCAAGTACGAGTCAACTGCACGAAGCTGGACACAGAAGTACGCCATGGGATGATAAGAAAAGCGAAAGGGCTTATGTTATTCTGCATCCAAATATTTTAAACCTTTAATATGAAATGCATGTGTTGGATTTGGTGAACGCTACTTTATGTGATCATAATCGAGCAACTTAGATGCTCTTACTCCTCTGCTCTGCGTAATCACACTATTATTATTATTATTATTATTATTATTCAACTATTTACTGAGTTTACCATGCTAAAATTGGGTTTTTATTATCGTTACAAAATTGTCTGTCGCGATCCTAGAAGAGTTGGTTGCGAAGCTAATTAGATTGCAACAATATTAGACAAGTCATTGACAAAACTTCTGAAAAGGACACCTAGAATTTCAACTCTTTAGTAGATATGAGTTGAGAGTTTGAATTCACATGCGTTCTCTAATACTAATAAGAAAACGAGTGAGTTCAATGCAGAAAAGAAAGGCTCAGACAATCTAGTAAAGACATTCATTATTGGTTTAAAGGTGTGACAAAGAATCTCAGCAACCAAATCTTACCATGTGCAATAAAAGCAAAAAAATCTCAAATCCATTGAGAAGTCTTTCTTATGCATAAATTTCAACAATAAAGATAACAAAAAAAAATTGAGTGTTACAAAAAAAAAAGATAACATCAGATAGCAACAATTCAAACCTTATAAATGTGATTTGTTGCGGTACAACCACTACTTTTTTCTTCTATAAACTTTTCATATCATGTGATGTGCCGCACAATTTTGCTGCTTAGATATTTTAAAATTTTAACTAAAAATGAGGAATGTGTACGGGCCTGTCTCTCAAACTGTGAAAAAGAATAGTAGTAAAAAAGTTGTTTCAAATTAGTAAAAAGTTTTCAATAACTGGTGTATCCATATAAAGTCAATACTCGTTTGTGCGTTGTTCCAGTTTGCGTACTTTCTTCAAAATTTGTATCATAATCTTAACGGAAAAAATTAAAGCACGTTGACAACCAACAAACCAATAAAAAGTGATCTAAAAAGAATAGTTTGGTGAAACGACATTTGCTTTTAACCAATAAAGTGAGCTAGCCTTAGAAAAGGAAAAAAAACAACAAATAAAACACAAAAAGAAGTGGACAGAGAGGCGGAGGGCAAAATAGTAATTATAAGGAGAAATTGGGTTCTTGACGACGCGGTCATAAAGGGGCTCCTCCAATCAACGACTCTCCTCTAATTTGGTTTCTTTCTCATAACGACGCCGTTTCATTCTTCATCCTTCAGTTTTCTTCTCTATTCAATCGTCTTTCCTTCTTTCTTAGTCTTCTGTCGAAATTTAAAACCATTTATTTTTCCTTTTCTTTCATTACGTTTTTAAGCCTCAGATCGTGTCCGATCCCTAAAGGTACGTTATTACCGTTTTTGAGATTCTCTTAATCCGTTTTTACACATTTTCATTTTCAGTTTTGTTTTGCTTTTGATGATCTCTTAGCAACAGGATATTTGCAAAGAAAATAAAATAAAAAGAAGAAAGCGTATATTCTGTTTTCAAAATTTACAGAGAATTCATTCAGATGGGAAGCTGCGTCTCTAAGGTATTAAAATATTATTACATATTTACATAAACAGATGAAACCGTTCGTGTTGTTTTGCTTTTTGTCAGATGGAAAAAAAATGTATCGTGTTTATTGTGTTTTGTTTTTTGTTTTTTATTTTATTGTGTTTTATGTGATTAACTAAAAGAAAAATCATTCATTTGGTTGCAAACGCAGGACACAGGAGACGATGATTCAGTTCATAACGTTGATTTCTCGGGTGGGAATGTTCATCTCATTACAACAAAAGAGAGCTGGGATGAGAAACTAGCTGAAGCTGGCCGTGATGGCAAAATTGTAATTTTCTCCCCCTTTCTTCTCAATTCTCAATATGGAGCGTGTTTCTATATCTCATGAAACCATATCTCTATCGCTTGTTTTAAACAGGTGATTGCAAACTTCAGCGCCACATGGTGCGGTCCATGTAAGATTGTGGCACCGTTTTACGTGGAGCTCTCTGAGAAACATCCTTCTCTTATGTTCCTTCTCGTAGATGTTGATGAACTTAGTGTAAGTACCCACCATCATTAATTCCCTAATATTTACAACTTCAACAAATATCTCTCATGTGTTATTATTATTTTTGTGCAGGATTTTAGCTCAACATGGGACATAAAGGCAACACCAACCTTCTTCTTCCTAAAGAACGGAGAGCAAATAGGCAAGCTTGTCGGAGCTAACAAGCCTGAGCTACAGAAGAAGGTTACTTCTATCATCGACTCTGTTCCTGAAAGTCCACAAC
Organism: Brassica napus; assembly: GCF_020379485.1. NCBI lineage: Eukaryota > Viridiplantae > Streptophyta > Magnoliopsida > Brassicales > Brassicaceae > Brassica > Brassica napus. The sequence goes on along the minus strand of NC_063438.1, from coordinate 26,238,577 downwards.
GGCCTTGATGCCCCCTCTTTGTGTCTTCTCACCCTGGAGTGTATCAAAAACTCTGTTCTATTATGGATGTAAAATGCACAATTTTTCTTTAAAAAAAAATGTCATGAAAACATTTGAGTTAGATCTTCCTGTCCTGTTTCTATAAATGCAACTTTTCATTCTCATCACTCTTATATAATATTGAATCGTCTCTATCTAGATGTGCAAGTAAGAAGCTACTCTCTATGATAATCACACTGAGAGTTTTTGTAGCTGAAAACTGCGCAGAAGAAAGGATTTTAAGATTCAGAAGAACCACACTTACTCTGACTTAGCTTCAGCTTTTACATTACATTATTAGACGACCAGTTTGGTCCGAAAGCAACGTCGCTATCATCTTATCTGTGTGTTTTCAACGTTTTGCATTGTTTACAAGGGTCAAGGGTCAATGGTCAATTTTAGTTGCTGTGGTTCAATTATTATTTAGTAATTTGTTCTCAATCAAAACAATTCCTTCACTCTTCTAACAAGATCTCATAAAAAAAGTCATATATAAGATAGGTTTCTTGGTCAAACGTAGATTAATATAAAATTTCATATTCATAGACATGTTTCAGACACTTTCACGATTCCTAACTTGATAGTTTGGTATAAAAACAATTTGCTAAAAGGTAAAAAACGAATGTACATGTTGAGAAAGATAAGACCACAATGGTTTTGACAAGCATGAGAAGAAATAATAGAAACACAACATCAGATTATGTATCTTTATCAACATAAAAACAATGTATTTCCATAAACCCATCTTTCCTCTACGAAGTCGATGTGGTTTGGTTGAGGAATGAATGAGGAGGCCTCACATACGTGAAGTTGGTAAAAGGGTTGGCCGTAGATTCCGAGCTGGGACTGCTTGCTGGCGAATCCAACACAGACATATCAGTCCAACACTTGTCAAAATTTGCTATGCATTGCCTTCCAGATACCTCCGGCTTGAAACTTGGCTTCACTTCTCTAGCCTCCAGCTTCTTCCAGTTCATTCCCTTGAACCATTTGTGCCCTTTTATCTCCTCTGCTCCGCTCGGACCACTTCCAAGTCGTCTCTCTGGCTCTTTTTGCAACAACTACACATTCATTACAAAGTCACAATCAGATTTATTCTAATACAAGTGCTTACATGAAGATGATGATAACTTACCCCTTTGAGCAACGCATGAGCTTCATTTGACAGAAACTGTGGAAGTTTGATCTTGTCCTTGACTATTTTCTGCTGAATCTTTCCTTTGCTCCCAAGAAACGGTGGCTGAAGAAGTAAATAAACGTCATCACACAACACGTTCAAGTTATGAACTAAAACAAAGACCAAGACTACAATAGGCTTGTCTTACCTTCCCAGTGAGCATCTCATAGAGGAGAATCCCAACACTCCACCAGTCAGCAGCCTTATCATGCCCCTTTCCTTTAACGATCTCAGGTGCCATATACTCAGTAGTCCCACACATTGAGTTTGATCTTTTGTTCTCATCAAACTCCTTTGCTAATCCAAAATCAGTTAGCATCACGTGCCCATCAGTGTCCATTAGTATGTTCTCAGGTTTCAGATCCCTATGCATTATCCCATTCTCATGGAGGTGGGAAACTGCAGAGACGATCTCTGCAGTGTACACACGAGCCAAGTCCTCTCTGTTGATCAAAGAAAAAAAAAACTAGTCAAGCCTTGCCAAAATATACTAAAACTCCAAAAACATATACCATGTTCGTTTATGCGTCGCGTGACCTATGACTTGTGACTAAGATAATGTTCGTTTACGTGTCGCGCGACTGATAATAAATTTTGGTCGCTGATTTTTTCAGCAACCCAAACGAACAATAATCTGTGACCTATGACCTGAGTCACCGGTCACGTGACAGCAAAACGAACAACAACCTGCCACTTGTCACAGTTGTGCGACAGGTAAATGAACAGGGCATAGTTGAACAAAGGAGTTAAGACCAAACCTGAAAAGCCCTTGGTGATAGAGCTGGAAGAAGAGATGCCCTCCGTTTATAAAGTCAAGCACAAGGTAGAGCCTATACTTAGTCTGAAAGGAGTACTTAAGCTGAACAATGAAGGGATGATCAATCTTCGTAAGAATATCACGCTCAGCCTTCATATACTCAGCATGATTCTTCTCCATGATCTTATCTTTCCTCATAACCTTCATCGCGTAAATCTCGGAACTCTCCTTCTTCCTCACTTGATACACTTTCCCAAACGCGCCTTGTCCCACAACCTTCAAAACCTCAAAGTCCTCAATGCCTACCACACCACCCGAGACCTTCCCCACAGCTTCATTACAAGAGGATTCACCTTCTTCGAGGCATTCCACCAAGTCAACAGAGTCGTTGGTTTCTCGTAAGGTGAGCTTGCTGAGCTTGAAAGAATGGCTAGTGATCAGAGAGGGTCCAACCAAGGAGTGAGATCGGCTGTGGATAACAGCCGGCTCGTCGAAAGCGACGTCGGTGGAGTCTTCGGGGAGTGGACCAAAGACGTCGGAGAAGTCTAGCTCAAGGTTTTCTTTCAAGACAGCTTGTGGTGGGGTGATGGTTAGAAACAGGTGTTTCCCGGTCACGTTTTTGTTGGCAACAGGACACTCAGAGGAAACCATTTTTTTTTTAAAAATGCTTTCAACAGATTTGGTTAGGGTGTCCTGTTAATAAGGAGAAGACTCAAACCAATGTTGAGGAGGAGGAGAAGCTCTAGTTGTTTCCCTAATACAAGGAAACAGAGGTTGCTGCACAAGTGCTCCAATGCCATAAAAGTGCTCTAAGCTCTGCAAGTTCATCAAAATAATTCAAAAGTTCAGATGCTAAGAGGCATGATCATCATATCAAAATATTGACTCATAGAGAATTGACCATAAATTATCAAAAGCAGGTGAAAAGATTCCTTTTGTATTACTAAAAAGAACTAAAGTCAACATAAAATAAGAAAACTTGGCACCGACCGAATATTATTACAGGATCATTCCTCCCACCAGAAATATTTATATAATTTTTTACAAATCTCGAATAAATCCCTATTCAGAATCGTTAAAAACAGAACTTAAATAATTTCACCAGAACACAACGAAAACTCGAAGCTCTATAATTCAGATCTAGTCTGTAAATTAAGAAAACAGGTACCACATGCAAAATTCAAAACAAATCCAGATTTAGATTAAAACTATATATGACCTGAACTAAACAAAGGTTTCGTGTCGTAGAAACAATAGATGAACTTATCCAGAAAACAATAAAGGAATCAAAACTCTGAGGGGGAGAAAAGTCAAAGATGGAGAGAAGATTACCAGAGGGAAGAGGAGAGAAGATGCGTGAGGAAGGAGGAGATTAGGAGATTTTAAAGAGGAAACGTTAGAAATCCCAAACCTGCTTCCAACAGGTTTCTGAGGCGCGTGCCTCCTTTATGTTATTACACAACAATAAAGAAGCATCGTGGATCAAGGGATCTCGACACGTGTTCGATTTTTATTGGAAGATCGTTGCCAAGTTGTTTTAACGCGGCGGAGGTTTTTTTTTGAATATTTTATTATTTATTACGAACACTTGTCTATTTCCTTTTTTTTCTTTTTGCAAGCCAACTAATTTGTCTAGTTCCGTAAAGGCAACTAAAGGGGATGCACTTGACTAATGTAATTTTGGAAATAAAATTTACATATATTCTTCTTTTTAAGATCACATGTTTTTCAAGCAAAAATAGGTACAATCATTATCATAAACCCCTTGAATATATTTCAAAGTATTTACAATCATTATCACCAACATTGTGGATTCTAAGCACAACAAAGCACTAAGACTACATGCTATACTCAACAATCACCAATTATTTATGAAAACCACATCAAACATTATTTTATTCAAATTCAACAATCATGTTTAGAAAATTATTTCGGGAGAATATTAAGTTTACTCCACTTAATATATGGTTCAAACAACTCATATCTTATTATGACCTTGCAATAATAGACTTCAAATGTAAAAAAAAAGAAACATAAGGTTCTCTCACTCTCTACAGAGTCGTTGTGGACTGTTGAAGGAATGATGGAGGAGGCCTGACATAAGTGAAGTTGGTAAAAGGGTTGACCTTAGGATCCGAGCTTGGACTGTTTGCTGGAGAATCCAACACAGACATCTCAGTCCAACACTTGTCAAAATTCGCTATGCATTGCCTTCCAGATATCTCCGGCTTGAAACTTGGCTTCACTTCTCTAGCCTCCAGCTTCTTCCAGTTCATCCCCTTGAACCACTTGTGACCTTTTATCTCCTCTGCTCCGCTAGCTCCGCTTCCAAGTCGTCTCTCTGGCTCTTTTTGCAGCAGCTATATAACATTCATTACAAAGTCGCAATCAGATTCGGTCTTATATGGCTTACCAAGAGGGTTGCATGCTTCCTTACCCCTTTCAGCAAGGCATGGGCTTCGCTAGACAGAAACTGTGGTAGCTTGATCTTGTCCTTTATAATTTTCTGCTCTATCTTTCCTCTGCTCCCCATAAACGGTGGCTGCAAAAGGACAAACCAAAAAAAATGGTATCACACAACACACTTATATCACCAGGCATGAATGAGTAAGGCTATTTACCTTTCCAGTGAGCATCTCGTAGAGAAGAATCCCAACGCTCCACCAGTCAGCAGCCTTATCATGACCTTTTCCTCTAACGATTTCAGGTGCCATATACTCAGTAGTCCCGCACATGGAGTTTGATCTTGTGTTCTCTTCGAACTCCTTCGCTAAACCAAAGTCAGTTAGCATCACGTGGCCGTCTACGTCCATGAGAATGTTTTCAGGTTTGAGATCTCTATGCATTATCCCATTCTCATGGAGATGGGAAACTGCAGAGATGATCTCAGCAGTGTACACACGAGCCAACTCCTCTCTGTGAAAAACAAAACAACGAACTCGTCAAGCCTTGCAGAATTCTAGTGAATCTCCAAAAGTAACTGAAAAAGAAACTAAACAAAACCTGAAAAGCCCTTGATGATAGAGCTGGAAGAATAGATGCCCTCCGTTTATAAAGTCAAGCACAAGATAGAGCCTATACTTAGTCTGCACACAATCACCATGAGTTAAACCATACCACTAGGATGCAAAGAGATAGAAGTGGAGTTTCTTTTACCTGAAAGGAGTACTTAAGTTGAACAATGAATGGATGATCAATTTTGGTAAGAATATCTCGCTCAGCTTTCATGTATTCAGCATGGTTCTTCTCCATAATCTTATCTTTTCTCATGACCTTCATCGCATATATCTCAGATGTTTCCTTCATCCTCACCTGGTACACTTTCCCAAACGCACCTTTTCCCACAACCTTCATAACCTCAAAATCATCAAGTCCCACCACGCCAGGGACCTTCACCACCAGCTCCCCCTCTGGAGATCTCTCACTGTCAACGTCGTCACTACCAGAGAATTCATTTTCAAGACACTCCACCAAGTCAACCGAGTCCTCAGTCTCTCGTAAGGTAAGCTTGCTCAGCTTAAAAGAGTGGCTACCGATCGAAGACGGGCCAACCAAAGAGTGGGAACGAGTGTAGATAACAGCAGGCTCGTCAAAGGAAACATCACCGGCCTCTTCAGGGAGTGGGCCAAAGACATCAGAGAAGTCAAGCTCAAGTTCAACATCATCATCTTTCAAGACAGAGTCTGAAGGGCTGAGGGATAAATACTGCTGTTTGTGGGTTTTTTGGGGGACAGGACGGTGAGAGGAAACCATAACTTACGACTAAAAAAGAACCAATACAGAACCACAGAGAAAGCTTCAAGAAGAGTTCACCAGAGTGGTGAGAGAGATGCTGTACCGAAGGGGGTTAATGCGGAGAAAACTGACTAGAACGAGTGGTGGCAATAGGCAAACCAATAAGAAGGAGAAAAAGCGCTTCTTGTTTCCCGATTTTAAGGAAACATTCGATGCTGCAGAAGTGCGCAAATGCCATGAAGGTTTTATAAGCTCTGCAGGTACAGTGAACATTCACAAATTCATTAGCTAAGAAGACATGAACAGAATCAAATCTTAAGCATAGCATTATGAAGAGGTCTTAGTAAAGCAATGCAATTTTCGGATTTAGAATGAATATAAAATCTACACAGCTTCAAAGACTCAAACTTTCTACAGTAAAACCGAAACCCACGGAGAAAAGGAGCTGAAATTGTAATAAATCAGATCTAAGCGTTACAAATTTCAAGCAAATCGAGATCTAGGGGTTAAACTATGACCTGAACGTGTAATGTTTCGTGTCGTCGAGACAATACACAAATTTATATAATTTATATCGACCTAGAAAATCTAGATTCTGCGAGTGAAAGTCCATCAGAGAGAGAGAGAGATGATTTACCAGAGAGGATGGCTGAAGAAGGAGACGTGAATCGAAAAAAAAGGACAGGAGGGGGAGTTTAAGAGAGACGCATCGTTAGATCCAGTGAGAGAACACGTGGCGATATCCTATTGGGAGAACAATAACGAACTAGCTAAATGTGCGGCGGAGATTCTTTTGTCCACCCACCTTTTTTTTGTGGTAGTGGGCCGGCCCTTACTTAGCCCATTATTTGATTTTATGGTTGTGGTTTACTTAGTTTAAAGTAGGGCCCGTTAAAGTAAATACGATTTTTGTCTTGATTGATCGAAATAAACTTCTGGTGTTCAAATATTTTTTTTTTTTAAACATACAGTATATCCTCATTTCGAGCATTGCATATTTGCATATACATACAAAAATGATTATAATAGCCTCAACGGTTTGGATTTTGGATCCGATTAAATAGGTGTAGACACGGTTCACGCCCGGTTCATGTACATACCGGTTCTAGTATCCACCAAAATTTCTTCACCTATGTTAACAAAGAGTGGTACGGTAACTACTGCCCCCGTTTCCACTGTCGCAGGCTTTGATCCACCTATACACATCCACCACACCAGCAGCTTTAGACATTGTTTAAAAAAAGAGATTTGTGTAACATTATTTATTACCTTGTGCAGTGTCTCCACGAAGGCCAGGATCAACATCAACCACTTTGAGCGTAACCGTATTTGGTAGTTCAAAATCGATAACCTTGCAAAAATCAAGACAGACGCAAAGATATCAACATCACCGCTTCAACTGTGGAGTAGTGACTAAGAGACTAAAGTGTGTATATGTGTGTTACCTTGTCTTTCCAGTAGAGCAAGCTGCATTCCATTCCTTCTTTCAGCCATCTCGTCTTGTCACCCATATCAGATTCGTTGAGACGTGTTTCCTCGTACGTGCTCTGTAGATGAAGATTTTGAACAACAACACGAGGAGAATCGTATCACTACAACAACCATTGTTTTAAACGACGAAGAAAGAGAATGTATTGTACATACCAAATCCATGAAAACAAACTGAGACCCGTCTTTGTATGTGAACTGTTTGGTTTCTTTGAATACATTTGCTTCCTCGACCTGTGTAACATACAAGTGAATCAACTCATACTCAAATTATGGTGTCATTCGTTAAGAAGTACGATACAAAACGAAAAAAGAGAGAGAGAGAGAGAGGATGTTTACAGAGATTCCAGCACGAAAAGTTCTCTCCACTGTGCTACCATTAACATAGTTCCTGATCTTAGTTCTCACAAAGGCCGCACCTTTTCCTGGCTTGACATGAAGAAACTCTGCCACCCCCAAAAGAATAATAGAGACAAAACTCAAAAGTCTTGTAATTAAACCGAAAACAACGCTTAATTCATCAATAAACCAGTAACACTATCTATAATTTCACAAAACCAAAACCTTTAATCACAAGGAATTAAGAAGGAAGCATACCAAGCACACGCCAAGGAGCACCATCGACTTCAATATTAGTTCCGGCTTTGATGTCATTAGCAGACAAAGAGCAGCAAATCCCTACAAAACCAACGTCAGCCGGAATAAAAAATTTATTAAATCAATCCATATCAAAAGCGAGAGCAGGAGAGAAGACTAACCGGGAAACTTGTTGGTTCGAGGAGACATCCGCACAGAGAGTGCCGACCGATTAGAGAAAGATAGTGAGAGCGAAGTAGTTGAATAAGGGATGCAGAGTGAAGGAGACGAAGATACAGAGAAAGCCGCTCTTCCCGCCATTTTTGTTCTCTCGCCGGCGAGAAGTTAAAGCCGCTGTGTCTGAAAAGACTTTGGGATAAGATCTCAATGGAAAGGAACAACGAAGGTTAAAACGGAACCTCAATCACGACCGTAATGACACCAAAAAAAAACCGAACCGCATCTCGGTTTACTTGAAATATCCGGTTCTGTTAACATAACTGTTTCTTCATGTTTTTTAACGACCAAAGTATATCTTATAGCACAATTAGGCTCGGGCATAATATCCGTTCCGAATATCCAAATTAGTTTGCAATAAAACTATTTAAAACTATTTGAAACATAAATATGTACTTCCTCCGTTGAACTACAGGTTGAAATACATTCATATTTTCATTAATATCATTTATTTAACCAATAATATTTTAGATAATAAATTTATTTATAAGATCAAAGTATTTTACATTTAACATTGAACTAAAAGTAAATATAAATTGCATTGAGATTATAAAACGATACTATGTAACAAGAAAAAATGGTAAAATCACTTAATATGAAACATCGGTGTATGATATCTAAAGATAAGTATTTAAAATTTAAATAAGTACTTTATATATCCAATTTTATATAAATAAATAAATATATCTATATATATATAGTTCTTATGTTTTGTTTCTAAATTTTAGATTACTTCGGATTATATCTCTAGCTTTTTCATCATCTTTTTTTTGTTTTGTCGCTTTGTTTTCATTTTTCGCTCTGTAAACAGGTCGGTTGATGCCCTAGCTAAATCCCAACTATCAAACTTTATAGCCCTTCTTTAGGGTCTTTGCACTTTTAGTAATAAAATTTATTTGTTGCACAAAAAAAAATATTTTACTTCAAATTATCTAAACCGATCTGATATAACCCGAATCTAAACGATATATGATTATTTTATAGATTTTAGGATGCAATATAAATTAGAATCGAAATAATGTGTTATATCTAAACTAGATCCGTACTCACAAATATACTAGAATAGGATCTAAGGTGTATTATAAATTAAAACGGAAATCCAAAGTAACCGATCCGAACGTCCAGAACCGGAGCACAATACTCTGAATCTGTATTTGTCCGAAGAAGAAAGTTTCATTATATACACAACACAGCACTACACACTCCCTCTCGACGTTCAAATTCAACATTGAAAATAAAAACAACCTTTCTTATATTTGGAATCCAGAAACAAATCAAAGCCAATAAAGAAAGAAAAAAACAAATAAGAGATATAAACAAATCAAAACCCTTCAAGACTAGTTCTCCTACCACTGACCGAAGACAATCTCCTCACTTCCTCCCTACTCATCTCCTCCAACGACGAACACACTCTTGCCGGAAACACCGGCGGGAACGCCAACCCCCGTCCCCTAGTAGGCGAAACAGACGGCCGTCTCGCCGGAGGCGACGGCGAGAAGCTCGACCTCGGCGCAGCCCCTACCACCCCAGGAGTCCAAACAATCGTGTTTAAACTGCTCGATCTCCCCATATGCTTCCTCACCGCGGCCGGCGCGGGTTCTCGCAACGGGAACCTGCACGAGTACTTCATGTCCTGTATGATCTTGAGCTGATCCACGATGTTCCTCATCGTCGGACGCTCTGACGGCTCCGCCTGCAAACACCTCTGCGCTATATCCGCTATGCTCCTCGCGGCTTTCGCGGGGAACCGGCCTTTGAGCTGAGGGTCCATTATGAGAGAGAGTCTGCAGTCGTCGGCTAGAAAAGCTCTGCTCCATTTCACTAAGTTTCTCTCTTCTTTAGGGTAAGAGCCGTCCATGTTTTTGCGCCCTGTTAGCATCTCGAGGAGAACTATTCCGTAGCTCCACACGTTGCTCTTCGGTGTTAAGACTCCTCTCTCTAGCGTCTCCACCGAGAGATTCGCGAGTGCTGAGCTGTTTGAGGTCTCTGTCTCTGGCGCGTGGCCTACGCAGCCGTATCCGGATAGCTTCGCGCTGAAATCTTTGTCCACTTGGATGTTAGCCGTTGAAAATTCATTGTACATTGCCTGTTCAACACAAGACAAAAATGATCAGTACACACAAGAAATGTTCAAGAAATCTCTAGTTATAAAGGACTAACAACTAGACAAATTATTAGGAGCTTAATGAATTATCGATTTATTTTTTATATATTTTACATATTTATAAGATATTTTAGGTTTTGAGTTTAATTATAAAATTATTTTGATAAATTATCAAAATTAGATATACTAAACAAAAAATATTAAACAAATTTGTGGTTTTGTACTAATTTTACTGCTTAATTTAGCAGCTTTAGATGAATTTAGATCGATTTAACCAGTCTAGCACTGTTTTAACCATTTTAACCAATTTGCTGTTAAATAAATCGGATTTAAAAAAAAAAGTTTCAGACAGGATTGAGTTGCCACCCCTAACTTATTTTTAGAACCATGGGCACAAGTAACTACTAGGTTTCACGATGTTGACGTGGTTTTGTTGTGTCGTGTGTACCTGAAACGGGCCTTCTTCGTGTAAGAAGGTTAGCCCCTGAGCTGCGCATAGAGCGATCTTCATTCTAGTGTTCCAATCAAGCGGAGGACCATCTGATCTCCCGTGTAACAAACGGTCCAAGCTTCCAAGAGCAAGCCTCTCGTACACCAGCATCCTCGTGTCAGATCCATCGCGTGCGTGATAGCCCACCAGCTTACATAGATTCTGGTGTTGCAGCGACGCCAAGGTGTTCACTTCATTAGTAAACTCCCTAATACTCTGTAGCATAACAAATAAATAGTAAGAACACAAAACACACAAAAGGTAAACATAACAACGAATGTTTTATTTTTACCTGAGTCACAACGTGAAGGCGGACAACAGTTGCTTCGACCTTCTTTAAGTTTGTAGTCGAAGCCGCCTCGTCGCCAAACGAAGCCATGTACATAACAGACGAAAGACCTTCGGAGACGCAACGGTCCGTAGCAAACGCGCTACAAGCGGAGACTACTTCGTCATACGAGAAGCTTCTAACGGAGCCGCTTGGTGGCAAAGGGAGAGGTCCGGATACTGCTGATGAAGATAACCTCCCGCTGCTTCCGTTAAACGATTTAAAGCTCCCCCAGTTCTTTAGCGAAGAGCCGGTTCTTGGAGACGGTAGTGGAAGTGGTTGTGGTTGTGGGGTAGGCTCTTTGGTAGAGCTGCGTGGATCTTTAGGTTGTTGTTCGTCTTGCTCCTCGTGGTAAACTCCTGCGAGTAAATCACGCTCCGCTGTACCGTGGATGCTTGAAGGAGCAGACATCACTCTCGCCCTGCTTGTCATCTCTCCGTTGCTGGAGTGAACTGGCTTCACTCTAGTTCTGAAGCTAGGAGGAGCTGATTGTAGATTACGGCTTGGAGGTTTAGGTGGCTCTGGTAAAGCAATAGGCTTGCTTTCTTCAAGATCTAACCTCTTCATAGAAACCGAGCCGCCACGTTTCTTCTTGCTTTTCAAAGGGAAACATCCTAACACCATCTTTTTTTTTTCAATTCTGTTTTTGTGAAGTTACCACTTTGATTCTATGAACAACACAGTGGTTCTTTTATACATAAAGCTCGATGGATGATGCAGTAACTGAAGCCTAGACTCACAAATTCATCTGAAAATGATTAAAACACACACAAACTTTTTTTAGCAACAGAGACAAACATATAGGCATAATAAACAGATCCGTTCATGCATGTGTTAGATCGATGGACACAGAACTTGACTCAAGAGAAAACAATGAGCTCAAACTTTCGTAGAAATGGATTAGATCTCGTGGTTTAAGAAAGCATATGATGGTTCCTTATATAAGCCCTAATTTTTATCAATAAAACAGCTACAAATATTGTTAAAGATGCAATATTTGGAATCTTAAGACACGTTTTCGATATGTTTATTAGACAACATGTACATTAGATTAATCCCCCCGGTAAAGACAAGAAACAATAAATCCAGGAAAATTATATCATTGGCTAAAAACTCAATTCAGATATTTATTTTCTACTTTTAAACAGAGTTAATTCGTTAGATCAGAGTTTTTTTTCACTGAAATAAATCACAATCTGTTCATGTTAAAGTTTGTTATCCGAAAGAAAGAAATTAAAAAAAAAACAAATTCGATCTAGAAACAAATCAAACGTATAGATGAGAGTTCTTTGTTCAAACCTGGGAGGAACAAGAAGCCAATACAACTCTTAGGAGACGAAGGTGAAACTGCGATGAGGCAGAGAGAGAGAGATGGAGATTCAAAGAAGAGTGAAAATGAAATCGGAAATTTCAGAGAAAGAAAGGAAACTCATGAGAGGAATGGTCTGTTTAGGAAAGTGAGAGATATTAGAGAGAGAGAGATAGGTGGGACCCAGATGAGGCAGTGGTCAAAGTTCAAACCAAAACAGATATACAAAGATTTGTAATTAATTTACTTAATCTTAATTCAATTCCTCAGCTAACTATTTTGGAATTTTCTTTCTTTACTTTTTTTATACTATTCACCTTTTGCCCCCTTCACTTTTTGTTTTCTTCTTTATAACCTCGTCACATTTATCATATACTATATTATATTTCTTTTTATTTTTACAAAACAAATATACATTCCACTCAAAGGGCAGCTAAAAATATCAAAATTCATATATAAATTATATGTAAATATATTATTACCTAGAAAATGTTGGATTCTAAAATACAATTTCTTTTATAAATTCTATCGGATGATCTGGTCGGTATCAGAAGAAATACACTTAATGCTACAGAGTGGACTGGTTATCATACTGTCTGATCCGAGTTTGGAATACCTCTCGACTAATGTTAGGAATGAACCAATCATCTGTTACAATCAACTATGTAAACCACTTGGACCGAATTTAAATTCAAAGTCCCGCCTAACCAAGTGATGATAATTTAGTTCCTATAAAAAATTAAATTCATAATTGATGTGAATATACATCAAACTCCAAAAAGATTGTCACTAAGCTAAAATACATTTATTTACATATATGGCAATTGATGCATCATATACATCACAAATAATGTTTTTTTTTTCTTCGTTCTAAAGTCTGTTTTGAATCAATCTAACACTGACGACATGGACCATTTATTTTATAATTTCAAATGAAATTTTCATTCATTCCTAAATTAATACAGAAACTGATAAGGAGGAGGCAAAGTTGTAAAATCAAAGCAAAGCCTAGATTTCCAGTAAAGAGGGCCATCGATTAAAGCGACATCTCAGTCAAACTTGGAAAACTAAAATTATTTGTTTTTGTTCAATAATTAAAATAGGCAAGTAAGCATCATCGTCTAATTGGGTTTTGTTTACTGGTCAAATGGCTAATTAGATAGCTTGTTGACCCTTATATCAAAACCGTTCATTTAGATCACATTGAGCCTTACCAACGGTTGATAACCTGTCACGTCTTGCTAAGGTGGGACCCGCTGACATCGTTTTTGGAAGGTTTCAAATAATAAACAAAAGGAAAATTTTAGAAAACAAGGTTAAGCACACGCGCTGTGCACGCACGCGTGCGACTGAACTTTTTTATTAACTCAAACAAAAATCAGACAGCAGAGGACACGTGGGGTCCTTTCAAACCACTCTCCATCTTTTCACCTCTCTTCTTCTATCTACTTCCAGATTTAACATTATCATCCCTCACATTCACAAATATTTGAAATAGAACCGAAAGTTTTCTTGTAGTAACTTTCGGCTTTCCACATCATATCCGTCGTAGGCTGCAACTAATAGTCTAATATGACATTTACCTTGTGGAAGTTACTTATCTTTCAAATGAGATAGCTTCTCTGTCTCTAGGCAGTTTTTCTCATATTACAAAACGAAAAATAAATAAAAAAATTAGATTGAATAACTTGGATAATATTCAACACTAGTATGCACGTTTATGTTGATACCCAGTTTAATACTTTTCTGGTCTATCTATTTTTTCGGCGTATACTTTTCTCATTATGCAAGTAGACTTTTTGAAGTTTGTTGGAATATATAATTATGGGTTTGAACGAGGTCGGCTTTACTTTGGAATGTTTTTGAATAAGCCACATAAATAATGATTTTCACGTTTGACTAATTATTATTTCACTGGTGAGAATAAATATCCACTGTTAATACAAAATACTATTCTACTCTAATGATTTCATGTGTGATAATTGGCCAAATTTTGAATTTGCAAAAAAGTGGTTTGTGTTTTTTGCAAGTATTGGTAAATTTTAAGTTCTTCAAGTTGTAAGGATAAATTTTACGCATACATGAAATATATTGTGATCTTCTTAACCCATGTTCTTTTATATTATCATAACTCAATCATCTCATTGATGAGATAATGATCATTTGATTGGATTAATAAAAATGTTTATTGATATTTCATAAAACAAATCGACGAATCAATCTAATGCAATAAAGCTACAATAAATAAAAATAATGGTTAATGAATCATCTAAAAGAAGGTAAGAGATTATTCTCTTTACCATTCTTATCAGGACTCGTCAACCATATAGGTGCATACTAATCATTTATTCGCTTTTTCATGTTTTTCATGTATGTGTTACTGTTTCATGTGCATTATGACCAACGTGATTCATGACTTCAGGGCAGCAAAGAGGAGTTGATGGACTCTATGTTGGTCTTTGTAGTCCCATGCAAAATAAGTACAACTACAAACACCAATCGTTTAATACAAATAACTTATTAGGTCCACAACGATAACCCAAAACTAAATTCCCAATTTAGGTTTTGGGGGTGTATTTTTTGGGCAAATCGCAGTGATGAAGTGTTTGTGTACTCCTTTTGAAGTTCTAGTTTTAGAATTTTCTTAAGATCTTGAATGAACTTGTTCCTATTGATTTGAGCTGGACTGGCTTTTCTAACAATCAAAACCTTTCCTGTGATTGGATAAACACCATAGAAGTCACGCTTATCGGAATTCAGGCCGGACATCTGAAAGGAGCAAAAGAGTATCAAGAATTTTAATATATCAAGGAAAAAACTGAAACAAAATATAAAGCAACTGTGTTTTTTCTTATTGAGAATAAACGATGACTATATATACAGCTCACAACTCAAACAGAAAATCCCAAGACTTTGTTTACATGAAATTTATTCAAAACAATTACTCCTCGGAATCTCGTAAACGAACTCAATGACTTGTTTAATGTTGACCAACTCAACCCAATAACTCGTTCAACGACTTCTACAAAAACAAGAGACATAGACCATGCTGCTAGAGCTTTGGAGGAATCTCTCTCAGTCAAAATCAAGGTACACCTATTTGAATTCTTTCCTCCAGCTTACCTGGCATCTTCTAATTTATTCGGTAGAACTTCTCTCCCCTCAGTGTTACCAGCCATGGTTCTGAAGAGAGCACCAAATCAACACACACAAAAATCGCTAAAAATAAGCATCCCATTAGGCATATATTATCAAAATCGTGCTTACTATATATTGAAATCGCAATTTGGAGAACTGGAGACAAGATGAGGGACTTCTCAAGTACTATGGATATTGATGCAGCATTATAATACTTCACCTCCAAGCAACTGTTTTCTATTTTGGCTTTTAAAATTTTTTATTTTCTATCTATGATTTCCTTTTATGAGTTTTTCTATTTTTAAGAGACTTAGGTTATTATAAACCGTCTCTAAGTCATTGTAAGTTGGCTTTGATAATTAGTTTTTGAAAAATACTCCTTTGTTTCAAAACACTTGATGTTTTAGGTGAATGCACAAGAATTAAGACATCTCTACTATATAAAAGAAACTAATTTAAAGACTCCTAAGCTATGCCACATCAGCAAAAATATTTGTATCCAATCAAAGTTACACATTTAACAAGCTTAAATAAAATCCAACCTTAGTCGAAATCCGTTCTCTAATCATATTACAACGAAATCTATTTTCTTTAAACAACAAATTTTCAAGAGATTAAATATGATCCACATTTATTCAGCCAATATTTTTCCTCACCTTCCCATACCTTTTCTCTATCCTTTCTCTACAGTTTAAAGAAAAATCAATAGTCCTCATGAATCATTTCTCTACAGTTTAAAGAAAAATCAATAGTCCTCATAAATCTTATATAATTAAAAAAGTTTAATGAATCATTTATTCAAATTGGCACAAAACAATGATGAAACAAATAGTTTTTAAAAATCAAATAATGTATAAACATATACAAATAATTTATTCCAAAAATGTTATAAAATAAATAGTAAAATCTTAGCGAAGAAGATAACTTAAAATATATAATAAAACTAAACTTATATATTTGTTTTCAGTAGTATGGTGATATGAATAAATTAAAAAAAACAAATCAAACTATTAATTTAAAACAGTTTATTTTTCAAAGTATAAGAGCATTAAAAATTTGGATTAAAACAAAAATTTAAATATTTTATATTTGATGGATATACAATTACTATATAAAAGAAACTAATTTAAAGACTCCTAAGCTATGCCACATCAGCAAAAATATTTGTATCCAATCAAAGTTACACATTTAACAAGCTTAAATAAAATCCAACCTTAGTCGAAATCCGTTCTCTAATCATATTACAACGAAATCTATTTTCTTTAAACAACAAATTTTCAAGAGATTAAATATGATCCACATTTATTCAGCCAATATTTTTCCTCACCTTCCCATACCTTTTCTCTATCCTTTCTCTACAGTTTAAAGAAAAATCAATAGTCCTCATGAATCATTTCTCTACAGTTTAAAGAAAAATCAATAGTCCTCATAAATCTTATATAATTAAAAAAGTTTAATGAATCATTTATTCAAATTGGCACAAAACAATGATGAAACAAATAGTTTTTAAAAATCAAATAATGTATAAACATATACAAATAATTTATTCCAAAAATGTTATAAAATAAATAGTAAAATCTTAGCGAAGAAGATAACTTAAAATATATAATAAAACTAAACTTATATATTTGTTTTCAGTAGTATGGTGATATGAATAAATTAAAAAAAACAAATCAAACTATTAATTTAAAACAGTTTATTTTTCAAAGTATAAGAGCATTAAAAATTTGGATTAAAACAAAAATTTAAATATTTTATATTTGATGGATATACAATTTTTTGGATGAAACATTTACTAAACACTATTATATACTATTTCTCCTATTTTAAAATATTCAATATATTTATAATTAACACCAGATCAAAAAAATAACAGCTGAGAAATTACATAAATGTAAAATAAAAAACAAAGTGAAATTTATCAGTTCAAAAAAATCACAACGAAAACTCAAATCGATCACCATATGTTACACATTACCTTAGACATTTTAATTTTTTGAAAAGTAAAATGGTATAAAATATTCAAATATATAAAGATGTAAAATGAGTTTCAAAAATAATAATAATAAAGATATAAAATTAAGTTTATAAGGTACAATCCGCGCGTAGCGCGGACAAGAATTCTAGTACTCTTAACGGCACTTGAATTAACAATGTAGTTATAAATGTTTGTAAAATTATTGTTTTAGAGTAAAAGATAGAAGCTTCAAGTCTAAAATGGGTTTAGTATTGTAGAAAGATCCAAAATTCTAAAATTTCAGACATCTTTTGTAAAAACGAAATGCTATACCCAAAATAGTGTGCTTAACAAAGCCCAATAGAAAAGACAACGAAATGCTATAATCCAAAATCCGCATTTAAAATTGTAGTGAGAGGTAGTGGGCTTAATAAAGCCCAATACAAAAGACCCCATACCCAAAATAGTAGTAGACACAGCAGCTTTGAAAAAATCAAACCAAACGGCGCGAAGAAGAAGAAGGTTGCAGTTTCGTTTACTTCCGAGAGGAACCCTAATTTCACCTACCAACCCCTAAATTGGAGCCGAAATAGAGAGGTTGATCAAGGGCGATTCCGTATCGACGAGGAGGAAGAGTAGGACTACGAGTATTAGGGAGAAGAAGAAGAAGAAGCTCACATCATCATCGTCGTCACTTCCCTATGATATGCTAGTGATGATCGTGGCACGCGTTCCAAGATCGTACTATCGGACTTTGTCACTAGTCTCCAAGAGCTTCCGATGTATGGTGGTTTCACCTGAGCTTTACAAGGTTAGGTCACTCTTGGGCCTCACGGAGACTTGTCTCTATGTCTCCCCCAATTTGTTTTGTTTGTATTTAACGGTACTTGAATTAATAATGTATCATCTAGTTATAAATGTTTGTAAAATTATTGGTTTAGAGTAAAAGATAGAAGCTTTAAGTCTAAAATGGTTTAGTATTGTAGAAAGATCCAAAATTCTAAAATTTCAGACATGTTTTGTAAAAACGAAATGCTATACGCACCCAAAATAGTGTGCTTAACAAAGCCCAATAGAAAATACCCCATACCCAAAACGAAATGCTATAACCCAAAATCCGCATTTAAATTGTAGAGAGAGGTAGTGGGCTTAATAAAGCCCAATACAAAAGACCCCATACCCATAATAGTACACAGCAGCTTTGAAAAAATCAAACCAAACGGCGAGAAGAAGAAGAAGGTCGCAGTTTCGTTTTCTTTCGAGAGGAACCCTAATTTCACCTACTCAATAATTTTTTTTGTTTGTTCGTTTGTTCCGCCAGGGAGGCGCCAACCCCTAAATTGGAGCCGAAATGGAGAGGTTGATCAAGGGCGATTCCGTATCGACGAGGAGGAAGAGGAAGACAACGACGACTACGAGTATTAGGGAGAAGAAGAAGAAGAAGCTCACATCATCGTCGTCACTTCCCTATGATTTGCTAGTGATGATCGTGGCACGCGTTCCAAGATCGTACTATCGGACTTTGTCACTAGTCTCCAAGAGCTTCCGATCTATGGTGGTTTCACCTGAGCTTTACAAGGTTAGGTCACTCTTGGGCCTCACGGAGACTTGTCTCTATGTTTGCTTGAGGTTCGGGTTTACTTGTTATAAGTGGTACACCCTCTCCAAGAGTAGTGGCGGCGGCGGCTACGTTTTGGCTAGAGTCTTAATGCCCGATGATGATGATTCTCCTCGTATGGTGGGTTTGTGTTATTCAGATCTTGTGGCGGTTGGTTCTGATATCTACAACATTGGCGTAGCAGATAAAAATAAAACCATGCCCACCTCTGGGGTCTCGATCCTTGATTGCAAGACTCACAGGTGGCGTAAGTCTCCACGCATGCCAGTGGAGCTAACTGAACTTTCTGCCAGGGTCCTTGATCGCAAGATATATGTACTGGGACGACGCTTCCATCATCTTGATGGTTCCTGGAAGAGCTCCTTCGAGGTATTCAACACAAACACCCAAACTTGGGATCTCCCTTCCTGTGGTGGTTTTGATAGCGCCAGAATCAATTTTCTTATTGACGGAAAGCTCCACGTGGTGACTTTATTCGATGGGGTGTTTGCTTTCGACTCAAAGCAATGTAGATGGGACCTGGTTGAACAATATCCAAGCACGGGTACTATGTGCTCAGGTTCTTTCTGCGAGGTTGATAATGTTCTCTACTCTGTTTCTAAAGACGGAGCTCTGACATGGTATGACTCCGACAATACAAGCTGGAGAGATTTGAACGGTTTGGTAGGCCTACCTAAGTTGCCTAGTCCTCTTGATGGTTATGGTTCTTATGTTAAACTGACGGGTTACGGTGGTGGAAAGATGATGGTTTTCTGGAATTGCAATTTAGGTATTCACCGCCCGTTTCAAAGGGACACCATATATTGTGCCGAGATAGCCCTTGAAAGACGCAATGGAGATTGTTGGGGCAAACTTGAGTGGTTTGATAGTATGCTTTTAGTCCCTTTGGAAACCCAGTTCGTTAAGGTTCTTGCTGTAACGCTTTGAATGATGATGATGATGAATGTGGTGGTGTCTTTCTTTAACTTTATTTTGTTTTGGAATGGCTTTTTCTTTGGTTATGCGTTTTGTTTGTTTAGTTTATAATAAGGTGTGAAATCACATGTTTTGTATTGTTGTTGTGTTGTTGTGTAGTCTTGTATCACGGACTAGAGTGTGGTTGATTCACATGTTTTGTATTGTTGTTGTGTTGTTCTCTATATATGTGTTTATTCAGCTTGGTCATTTTATAGACAAAGTCATTCACTCATCAAACAAGTTCCTTCTTCTCTCCTTCTCACAATCATCGTACAAGTTCTATTCAATCACAATACAATTTCCATTCTTCTCACAAAGTCATCAAACAAATTCCTTCGTTTTTATCTTTTATCTTTTTATTTTAAAATCAATGTTTAAAATGTTATCTTGTACTATTGTTTAAGAAAAAAGTTTAAGTTTAATAAGAAAAATAAAAAAAATTGGTGTTTAATTAATTTTTTTTTAAACCCTTAAATAAGAGATTTGCAATGGAGCACATAAATTTTCAGGTCTCTTAATCTAGTCTTTTGATTCACTTTTATAATTAAAAAATATTAAAAAAAAATAAGAGACCCATTTAGAGTCTAGGATAATGGTGCTCTAAAGTATTGAATTTTTGCATATAATAGGTTTACTTCATGCAATGTGGAAGCTGGTTCAGCTCGAAGTGGATTTTTGGTTGGTAACAACTAACATAACATAACGAATCTTTTTACATTTGGTCGTAATTTTAACGTGGAACACTCAATTTTTATAATCGTTTGTTTGAGTGTTAACTGTATCTGAGGGAACGTCGAGAATAGTTTAATTTGGTCTCATATCATAAGGAAATGCATGTTGATAATTTATTATAACTCTCAAGAACATAGAAGTGACGATACATCACACATTAACGTAGCTAGTAGCAAACCATACGTTCTAATTTATTACTGACTTCTTAGTTCTTGTAGTAATAGTAGTAGCTTCCTTGTCTTCTTTCTCTCAGTTGATACTGTAAACAAAACGAAAAACAGAATAAGTGGTTGAGATTATTGTTTTCATTTACAGAGCTGGTTCTTGTTTTACCTGTCGCAGTTGGTGGAAGGGCTGATACTGTAAGGGAGATTCACACCACACTTAGCAGGCAGAGACTGAGCATTGTTGACGTTGTTAGAAGAGAAAGAGACTCCTCCGATAGCATTTTTGATGCAACGGCAAACGCCCTGACGGTCCACAGGGGTTTGGGCCTGACTGTTGAGCGTTCTGATGCCGTTGCAGCAGTTCGCTGGGACGTTACCGCCTTGAACCACGTAGGAGAGACAAGGGTAAAGATCTCCAACCACTGCGTTGCAAGACACGGCTGCTTCACCACGGTGGAAAGCAAGAACTAGGAACAAGGCTAGTAAGAGAGATCTCATGTTACTTTATGTTTGTTTCTCTTGTGTTTTTTTCTTCTCTTTTTGTTGGGTACTTTGGTTAAGGAATTGATAGGTTATATATAGGTGGGTTGAATCTAGGGTTGGTAGTTGACGAGGAGTGATTGCTAGGATACGAATTAGGTGAGAGTGAATTTAATGTTTACCTTCAACCAATTAAGATCCAACCCTCCTGATTCATTTTATTAACTGCATTGTATCTAACAGTTTTGAACATAACACTATGGGTTATGCAATTCAAGACGGGTTGTAAATGATACAACTAATTCGCTGCCAATCCATCAAATTATTGAAATGCTAACATGTTTCAGTTGAAATGTTGCTTAATACATAGCGTGTGATTCTTTTACATTCAAAGATTAGAATTGCTCATGTTATAAATTTTGGATATGGAGTAAGCTGACGTAATATATCAAATATTGACTACCAAAATTTATACAATTACTGGCTAAGTACGGGCGATGGATCATTTGATTTGAGCTCATGGTGGCATTGAACTCTAGAGAAAGAGATTGGTAAAAGTATGTGGAGTTCGTACGTCTTGTCGTTAGAAGTAGTTAAGATAGCACAGAGATGACGGAGCACCTTCTAGTACTGTATTATTAGCTGTGTGGCAGATGGATTGATTGCTAGGAAAACCGTTTTGTTTGGTTTCACAGAAACAGAATCTAAACTCATAGCTTATTACGTAGTGGTCCCAAATTCGTAATTGAGGGCGTATTACTACTACGGTAAATGCCATCAGTGTAAAATAATGAAAGTTTAAATTATAAGCACAAAGCCATTTCATTTCCAGTCCAGAAGCAACTGAGGAATTGTAAAAGGCATCAAAGAAACTCTCTGAATAGGAAAAATCAACAAAAAACTTGATGATACACCAAAATACATACAGCAGAGAACTTGAGAAAGTTAAGCTCAAGTCATCATCTTCCATGTTCTGGACTACTGGATTACGCCTCATAACATGATATAATCATGTCCTTTAATGGACAGTTCCATACTTTTGACAATTCTGGTTCTTCAAAAAGACCTACAGAGTATAATAGAGATAAACTTTGATCAAGACACAGTGACTAACTTGCCCCTCCATGTTTCTATTCCCAACGATCTCTAGCTCCTATTCTCACATCTGTTTCCTTGTTCTTATCAACCGTTAGTACTCTGGTCTCTATATTAATCTCCAGTATGCATCTATTTAGTTAGTTTTAACTTCCTCAACATATATATATCAATTTACAGAAACTCATGTATTAATCCCCTTATTAAATCTGTAATAAAAATATCTAACCAGCCAAGACTTAAACTAGGAAACAGCTTACGATCGATAATGGTCTACATATATTAATACCTGGCGGAAAAGAAAAAAAGCTTCACCGCTCGATTCTGGCAACTCGGTATCTCAACTTCCGGTTATGATTGTCCTGAAACAACCAATCAAGATGTTTATTACAAAAAAGAGGACAAGACCAACTGAATTATTGTCTTTAAGACAACCTTTGTACAAACTTCAAAAAAAAATCAAAACTTTGTACCAGTTCAAGTACTTTAGCGGAGCTCTTCTCAACCTCGGAAGCCAAGCTCTCGACTTTCGCCAGCATCCTCTCATACATCTCCTCAACACCGCCTGTATAGCTCGCAGCTTCAGCACCAACCAAACGCTTCAAGCTCCCCACTCCAAACCCATCAGCTAACGCATCCACTTCCTTCTGATCCTTCACCGCTTGCTTCTTCCCGCTCAAAGACCCTTCGTCCCTGTCCTCGTTCATCATCCCCGAGCTGCTAACCTCGCACAGCAGCGGCGGGAACCCCGACTTGGGATTAAACGAACCGTAGTGTCCGCGAAACGCCGGTCCGATGTTGACTATACCGAGAGACCTCGGTTCTAACCGTCGGTTTAAAGGGCGGAACTGGTACGCGCGGTACTCGTGCGTGTGGATTAGCTGATCCGTCGACGGCGTGGTGAGAAGGATGAACACGGAGGAAGGCATCGAGTTAGGGTTATCCGAGTTCTCGATCGGTAATTGAAATCGAGAGGAGAGGGAAGAGGAGACGGAGAGCTCGCGCATGGAGGGGCGATTCGCGGTGGTTCTCCGGGCGGAGAACCACCCGAGGAGGCGGTCCGGTGAGTCGACTCGGAGGGAGTCGATCCGGAGCGAGTCGACTCGGCCGAGGGGGTCGTAGAAGGAGACGGTTTTGCCGGAGGAGATGAAGCTTGTGACTGTGGCGACGATTTGATCAGATGAGGAGGAGGAGGAGGAGGGGGGTGGTTCCGACGGAGAGTCGTCGGATAAGGTGGTGGAGACGATGCGGTGGATTTGGCCGAAGAGTAAGCCGTCGACGTCGCCGGGGGAGGAGGAAGCTCGTTGAATCAGAGAGGCTAGTGTTGGGCCTGGAATCTCGATTCTTTCTAGAGAGAGATCGTCCATGGTGGCGATGAGACAGGAGAGAAGATGGAAAGATGTGAAGTCACTTGAAAGACTTGTGTCTAGATTTACCTGTTACGACGTCGTGGTGTTTTTGTATTTCAACGAGTGGTTAGCGTGTCGTTTTCTATAGATAAAAACGGCATAGATTCGAGATTTGAAGCCCGGTATTCAACCTAAGCCCAATCAACTAGAGAAGACATTTAAACAAAAATATGAAGGTCAATTAGTACATTAATCTTCTGCTTTGATGTAGCAACGGTGTTTACAAGTGTTCCCATTTATTTTGGTTGCAAAATAAAATGGTTTACAACTCTTTGGAAACCAAAAAAAAAAAAAAATGAAAAAGAGAAAAGATCCAAAGGTTGGTGTTTGGTTCTGGGGTGGTCTTTGGATACCCGTTCGAGTTTTTGTATTTTAGCTATCCGGATTATTCTAATATTTTTATATTTCGGATCGAGTTTGGTATTTATAGTTCAAATTTGAATAATTCGGATCGGATTCAAATTTTTAAAGTTCGAATACAGAAACGGATTCAATTTTTTAAAGTTCGAATACAGAAACGAGTCTTACTCAACTATTACTCTACTTAGTATCTTGGACTAAAACTCATTACTAATGTTAACTGGTTTTGTTGTCTTATTGCTTATAAAAGGTCGTCAAAACAACAATGTTTTAGCTCTATCTCCCCCCCCACCCCACCATGGGAAGCTCAGTCTCCAAATCTCTAGCCCTCAATACTCTCCTACTCATCAGACGCAAGTGACTCAAGTGGTCATCACTACTCATCAACCGATCTGTTACAACCCTCAAGGTGGCTCTCCTCTTGCTACCAACAACATTTTCGGTATGTCCTCCCTACAATGACAGGAGGCCACATGCCACCCTTGGGCCACAACCCAAACCATCTTAATCCTGCTACCATGTACGGAGGACAACCTGAACAACATTACCTTGTAGAACAACAAATGTACGGAATGGAACCAACTTTAGGAATCTCTACCATGTTTCTTCTCATCCTTGGGCTCATAACTATCATCAACCAATGAGCAAAAAGAAACCAGAGGACAAATTGTTTGGAGATCTTGTTGAACTCTCCAAGTTCAAGAAAAGAGCCGGTAGTATGTAAAAGTAAAACCCCACATTTTTTTACCTTTTTTACTTTAGAGATTCCAAATTTTTACTGTTGAACTCGTAAATGATAAAAAATTTAAATTAAATATTTGTCGCCAAGTGAATATTCTTATATTTATATAAAACCTCCGTCGAGGTTTTACGATTTCGTCTTCTTCGTCAATGGAAGAAGACGACTCGGTTTCACTCACTCTCCACACACTAGCTTCCATTAGATCACTCATCATCAACGCCGACACTTCCTTCTCCGTAATCTCCTCGGTCCTCGACCTCCTCACTGGTCTTCTCCCCCGAGACGACTCGCCGATTCTCCACCACGTCCTCAAGCTCCTCTCCGATCTCTCCCTCTCGAGAAACGACTTAACACCACAGATCTTCGACTCAATCCTCTCCAACTTGCTCCGCCTCCAAACCTCCGCCGCGGAATCGCTCGCCGTGCTCGCGTCGTTATCCGAACGAAACCCTACCGCCGCCGCAATCGACGGAGAGGTGTTCGCGTCGATTTGCATCGGAGCAGATGTGTCTTCGCGGATGTGGATGCTTAGGAACGCGGAGAGGTTCGATCTCCCGTCGTCGGTGCTTTTCACGTTGTGCTTCGGGTTCACGAAGGATCCGTATCCGTGTATCAGAAGAGTAGCTCTTGATGGATTGGTTTATGTATGTGAGGCTGGTGGTTTCGATCACGCACGTGCCGTGCAAGGTTGTTATGCACGTGCCGTTGAGCTTCTGGACGATGATGAAGATAGCGTCAGATCTTCTGCAGTTCGTGCCGTAAGTTTTTTATTTTTATTTTAATGAAATAATATTTGAAATAATTGTTGTGAGCTGAAACTATCTGAATGTTCAGGTTAGTGTGTGGGGCAAAGTGTTGATAGCATCCAAGGAAGAGGCGAGTAGAAGAGAGTGTTCTGATGCTGTGTTTCTCCAGGTAACTAGCTCCTCTCTGGATTGTGTAGCTACAAGTTGATTTAGCATAAAGGCTGATTTTTTTTTTGACATTGTATTTGCAATTTGGGATGCTGAGTAGGCACCTAATAACTTCTGTGGTGAGGTGTTTATTAGATTTGTTTTCTCAGTGATCTTGAGGAACTGCAATATAACCAAATGGCTGATGTATTCTTCATAAACGTGCTTTCAGCTTTGTTCTGTTGTGAGAGATATGAGTGTAGACGTGAGGGTTGAGGTCTTCAAGGCGTTTGGGGTGATAGGAACTGCATCAGAAAGCATTCTACTGCAAACACTTTCTAAAAAAGTATTGAGAGCCGCCGGGAAAGGAAAGAAACCGCAGAATCATCTTTTGAATGAATCTGCTGATGCCGCTGCTGCAGCTGGAGTTTTCATCCATGGTTTTGAAGATGAATTCTACGAGGTACGCTTATGCTAAATATCCTTTCTTGTTTTGTTTGTGCAAACCTGTTAAGTAGGTTTTGTAGAAAAAATTTCAGTTGAGGTTTTGTTGTTTCTGGTCCTCTGGACTTACATATACGGCTTTTGCATGTGTCATTGTGAAGGTACGGAAAGCTGCGGTTGAGTCCTTCCACTCCCTCTCAGTAAATTCTATCGAATTCCCAGATGAAGCTGTTTGCCTATTGATGGATATGCTATACGATGATTATATGGTTGTCAGGTTGAAAGCTTTAGAGGCATTACATCATATAGCAGACATGGGAAACTTGAAGATACAGGAAACTTATATTCCCGCTGTAAGTCACCGTATTCTTTTGCCTCTTTTTTTCCTACAAAGCTGGTTGTAAAAGCTAATGAGAATGCAGATGCTATACTTCATAAGATCCATGTCTTGTACAAATCGCTTCTTAAGGGTTTAGGCCCGCTGAAATAGCTTTAGTAAGTTGTTTACACTCTAGGGCCTAATGCTGAATGAGATTTGAAGTGATTTGCTACTAAACTAACATGGCTGCCGCTGCCTCCAAGCATTGCCACTTGCTTCTGTTTGTCTATTTATTTACTCTGAATTGTGATGAAGAGCTGCTACTTGGTTATGCAGTTTTTGGATGCTATTGTTGATACTTCTGAGAACATAAGACTTACGGCTAGAAACATTCTCAAATTGGCAAAGCTGCCCGATATGAAGCTGGTCAACAAAGGTGTTGATGGTGTCCTAAAAAGTTTAGAGATGTATCCACAGGTTGGCATACTTTTCTACAAAAACCAGTTAGCTTCTGATTCCATCGATCGATTCTTCTTTTTCTTATTTTGAACCTCATTTTCTTGCTGTCTCATTCTAGGACGAACCTGATATCTTGTCTACTCTGTTCCTTCTCGGACAAAACCATTCAAATTTCGTAGTCAATATAATTAAGAGATTTCGTGCAAAGGTAAGCAAAGCTAATTTTTCACTCTTCTCAGGACTTGTTAATTATAGGCGTACTAATAATCTCTTTGCTTACTCTTCCATGCTATTCAGTTGGAGACAGACTCCGGAAATAAAAGTGAATTCAACAGCCGACAGGTGTCTGCGTTTCTGATGTTCATAATCTCAGCTCCTCTCTCAAACAAACAAAGCATCACTTCCATACCGCCTTTGGCTTTTTCATATTCGCTTGCAATGCTGGGAAAATTCTCTTGTGGACTTCATGATATGATGGACCAGGATACTCTTTTGGCGTACTTGGCTCATTGCACTACTCGTTCTGCTTCTTCGGGTACAGAATTCAATAAAGCAGATACGTTTTTAAATGCATATAGGCGCAGTAATGCAGATCATAGCGGAGACCCCGTCCTACTACCAAGCAATATACCTGCTGAGAGCAAACCAATGGCTTCCAAAGAAGAATTGGATCCAGCACTTAAGCTTGTGAGCCATATACAGTTGAAAGTGAAGGCTGCCTGGTTATTATTACAATCAGCATTCTCTAAAGAAGCAATCCGAGCCTTAAGGTTTTATAGCTTGCAGTCCATCGGTTTCCAGCGTCTATGTTACTGTTTCATGTATATTCTAACTAAACGTGTTTCTTGACTTCTTGTCCAGGGCTTGCAAACAGGAGTTATCAACTTTGACAACCAATTCCTCAATCTCCAATGGTGCATTAGGATTTATGTGTCAGTACGTTCACCTAATCGAACTTCTCGCTCAGGTATGGCCTCATTTCGAAAACTCAAGACACACCAGCACATGTAGATCTGTAGAACTGGAACTGCTGATGGAAGAGTTAGAGATAAAACTGATGGAGATAAGGTGTAGATTCACAGGCCTGTCTACGGAGGTGTCACTTGTGATGGAGCTAGTAATTTTAGGTTGCTTGTTAAGGCTATATAAATTTGAGATCTGCTGCCGGCTTAGCTGCAAGAAGAGGCTATCTGCAACAGTATCTCAATTAGAGCTCCACCATGAACAACAATGCACCAAGCCATCAGATTTTCTAACCGAAACTAAGAAGTCATTGCAAGAGATTGGGAGCTCTGGTGATATAAGCTGCTTGACACTGCTTGATCTCATCAAGAAATTCAATTGCTTCTCCCCCGAACAGTTTACCCTCTCTGGTAATCTGCAGTGTGTCAGTGCAGAGCTCGAGGTTCCTGGTAATGGTCCTTACAATCCAGTTTCCTTTGTGGCTGGACTACCAGTGGCTATACCATGCGAGATCAAGCTGCTCAACGTGCCAAGGAATTCCCGTTTGTGGCTGAGAATATCCAGAAGCGATGACACTTGCCAGTTTGTGTACTTGGACCCAAACCTTTACAATGGAGGCGAGACAGAGAAGAGGTTTATGTTTACTGCAGTAGCTTGCATGACCCCGAGAGCTGTTGTGTTCACACTGCAGGTCTCAATAGGCATAGAGTGTTTATTCGAAGATGTTTGTTGCAGAAAACATCGTTATGGTCCGAAGCATCCAGTGACTTATCTGTGTAAGGAAAGAGAAGTTCACTTCTCCCATGTTTCAAGAACAGAAGCTGTATTGTAGTCTTCTCTATTTTTCAAAAAATGTCAAACTTACAAAACATACCAAACGAGAAATGCAATAATAATCCCGTGTTTAACATAAGTGAGCTCACCAGTAGTCATTGCAAGAACAAGTGCCGTTTGTAAAACAATGAAACCTATTATTATCTCTAACAACAATCTCTCTTCTTGTGATCTTCGATATCAACTTCATCACTTCATGACAATCTCCGCATACTCTTAGATTCTTCACCACTCGAATCACTTCGCCATGACCCGTACTGATCAACCCCAACGCAACCGCAAGCTTCTCGCTGTGATACCCCAACACCGTCTCCTTTTCTTCTTCTTCGACGTCGAACATAACACATTCTGTCGTTGGCACAAAACCCATAAGCCTCATTTCATTACCCAAATCCTCTAGCTTCGCATATATCTTATCGCTCAGAGGATGAGACTTATCATCAGCCAGAAACTCGTGCACCGTCCCTTCCAATTCGATCCAACTCCATCCAGGGAGCTTCTTCATACCTTTCTTGTTCATCTCCTCTCTCACTTCAGCCGCTTCGTCCCATCTACCATTAACCGAGTATATATTGGATAACTGAACGTAGTTTCCTGCATTCCACGGCTCCAGAGCGATGAGTTCTTTCAGAACACGTTCAGCTAACCGAGTTTCTTTGACCAGTCTGCATCCGGTTAGCAACGCTCCCCATATTATCGCGTTTGGCTTCATTGGCATATCGCAGATCAACCGGTACGCGTCACTTAACTGTCCTGCTCTGCCCCAAAGATCTACCATGCAACCATAGTGCTCAACCGTGCGTTTCAACGAGTAAACAGAGCTTATGGAGTTGAAAATCCGAAGCCCGTCTTGGATTAGCCCTGCGTGAACACACCCACATAGCAATCCAAGGAATGTGTACCCATCAGGTGAGATACCTAGCTTCTCTGTTTGTCCGAAAACCGCAAAGGACATCTTGACATGGCCATTCTTGGCCAGACCAGTAATCGCAGTGTTCATAATAACTCTATCCTTCTCCTTCATATCTTTAAACACTTGAAAGCCTCGAGCCATATCCCCGCATTTCGCATACATGTCGATCAACGCATTGCCCATAACAAGATTAGTCAAAAACTCATCCCTATCTATCAAATTACTTCCCCACTCGCCTAAATCAAGCGCTCCTAAGCTTGCACAAGAAGAAAGAAACCCGACGATCGAATACTGATCCGGTTTCAGATCTTCCCTCATCATCCGGTGGAACAACTCTACACCTTCCTTCGGGAGACTATTCGACGCATACCCTTGTATCATAGTGCTCCAAGTAACTATATCCTTCTCCCCCATCGAGTCGAAAACAGAGCGAGCTTTCTCCATCTTCCCACGCTTCGCGTAGAGATTAACCAGTGTAGTGTTCACATATGAGTTCTTCTGCATCTCAGTCTCTTCAACTAGATTAGCAATCCACTCCGCGCTATCGAGATCCCCTACCTGAACACAAGCAGATAAAACCCGAACAACGGAGTAGCTATCCGGCCTCACACCACTCTCCACCATCTTCTTAAACAAACCAATCGCATCCCCATGCTTCCCTGAAGCAATACACCCACTAAAAAAAGCCGTCCAAGAAACAATCGTTCTCTCAGGCATTTCATCGAACATCTTACGAGCATCGTCAACCCGCCCGGAGCCAGAGTACAGAGAGAGCAAACTCGTCATAGCGCCGGCATCGCCATTAAACCCGCATTTGACAACAAGAGGATGGAGCTCAATCCCGAGCGTTAGATTCTGGGATCTAATGCACGCCTTGAGGACGAAAGGGAAAGTGAAACCGTAGAGAGAGAGGCCGTGTTTGCGGACGGAGAGGAAGAGGTCGAGCGTTTCGCGGAAGAGGTTGTTGTTGACGAAGCCGTTGATGAGAGTGTTGTAGAGGAAGATGTTTGGGAACTGTGTGTGGGAGAAGAGGAGGGAGGAGTAGTGGTTTTCGCGGAAGAAGAGAGTTCGCTTGAGGAGGAGGTTAACGAGGTAAGTGTCATGGTGGTGATCGTGGTGGATGAGAGACGCGTGGATCTGTTTCAGGTGGTTGACGGAGGATGCGACGGAGATTAGGGTTTTGATTTGATGAAGTTTGGATGGTGATGAGACGGTGGCGATGCTCATGGCCACTTTAAACCCTTAGTTTTTTATTTTGTGTGGTCTCCCGCCAATTTATATCAGTCTTCAAACGGACAGTTTTTTTAACATTAATTAACAAAAATAATAATGGTTCCAACTATCTAATTGTTTCATATGTGCAACCACATTATTTAGTGTTGTTTTAAAATTTCTAAACACATTCTTCATTTTTATTAATGTATATTAAACTCTATTTCATGGTTCATGAGCATCGTTTTAATTTTTTGTCAATTAATTTAGTAAAACTTCATAATACTTCTTGAATTGGTGGAATAACCACGATAATCGCTATTCTCTAGAGAAACAGAGACAACAAATGTTCCAAACCTCTTTCATCTTCATTATATGTTACAGAAGGATAAAACAATGCATTAAAATAATATTTTTATATTTTTGAATTTTTTTTCAAAATCTATGGGTTAATTTTTCGGTAAATTCTCTATATTCTGAAACCTATGATATTTAGTGATTTTTAAAATTTCTAAACACATTCTTCATTTTTATTAATGTATACTAACTCTATTTCATGGTTCATGAGCATCGTTTTAATTTTTTTTTTAATTTATTTAGTATAACTTCATAATACTTCCTAAATTGGTGGACTAACCACGATAAAATCGCTATTTTCAAGAGAAACGGAGACAACAAAGGTTACAAACCTCTTTGACCTTCATCATATGTTACAGAAGGATGAAACTATGCTTTAAAAAAATATTTTCATATTTTTTAATTTTTCTCAAAATCTATGGGTTAACTAACCCCTACGAAAATATTGAGTTTTTCAGTAAATTCTCTATATTCTGAAACCTATAATCTTTAGTGTTATTTTAAAATTTCTAAACACATTCTTCATTTTTATTAATGTATATTAAACTCTCTTTCATGGTTCATGAGCATCGCTTTAATTTTTTGTCAATTAATTTAGTAAAACTTCATCATACTTCCTAAATTGGTGGACTAACCACGATAAAATCGCTATTCTCTAGAGAAACGGAGACAACAAAGGTTCCAAACCCCTTTGACCTTCATCATATGTTACAGAAGGATGAAACTATGCATTAAAACAATATTTTCATATTTTTGAATTTTTCTCAAAATCTATGGGTTAACCCCTACGAAAATATTGAGTTTTTCGGTAAATTCTCTATATACTGAAACCTATGATTTTTAGTGTTGTTTTTAAATTTCTAAACACATTCTTCATTTTTATTAATGTATATTAAACTCTCTTTCATGGTTCATAAGCATCGTTTTATTTTTTTGTCATGTAATTTAGTTAAACTTCATAATACTCTCTAAATTGGTGGACTAACCACGATAAAATTGCTATTCTCTAGAGAAACGGAGACAACAAAGGTTCCAAACCTCTTTGACCTTCATCATATGTTACAGAAGGATGAAACTATGCATTAAAACAATATTTTCATATTTTTGAATTTTTCTCAAAATCTATGGGTTAACCCCTACGAAAATATTGAGTTTTTCGGTAAATTCTCTATATACTGAAACCTATGATCTTTAGTGTTGTTTTAAAATTTCTAAACACATTTTTATTTTTATTAATGTATATTAAACTCTCTTTCATGGTTCATGAGCATCGTTTTAATTTTTTGTCATGTAATTTAGTAAAACTTCATAATACTCCCTAAATTGGTGGACTAACCACGATAAAATCGCTATTCTCTAGAGAAACGGAGACAACAAAGGTACCAAACCTCTTTGACCTTCATCATATGTTACAGAAGGATGAAACTATGCATTAAAACAATATTTTCATATTTTTGAATTTTTCTCATAATCTATGGGTTAACCCCTACGAAAATATTGAGTTTTTCGGTAAATTCTCTATATACTGAAACCTATGATCTTTAGTGTTGTTTTAAAATTTCTAAACACATTCTTCATTTTTATTAATGTATATTAAACTCTCTTTCATGGTTCATAAGCATCGTTTTAATTTTTTGTCATGTAATTTAGTTAAACTTCATAATACTCCCTAAATTGGTGGACTAACCACGATAAAATCGCTATTCTCTAGAGAAACGGAGACAACAAAGGTTTCAAACCTCTTTGACCTTCATCATATGTTACAGAAGGATGAAACTATGCATTAAAACAATATTTTCATATTTTTGAATTTTTTTCAAAATCTATGGGTTAACCCCTACGAAAATATTGAATTTTTCGGTAAATTCTCTATATACTGAAACCTATGATTTTTAGTGTTGTTTTAAAATTTCTAAACACATTCTTCAATTTTATTAATGTATATTAAACTCTCTTTAAAGGTTCATAAGCATCGTTTTATTTTTTTGTCATGTAATTTAGTTAAACTTCACAATACTCTCTAAATTGGTGGACTAACCACGATAAAATCGCTATTCTCTAGAGAAACGGAGACAACAAAGGTTCCAAACCTCTTTGACCTTCATCATATGTTACAGAAGGATGAAACTATGCATTAAAACAATATTTTCATATTTTTGAATTTTTCTCAAAATCTATGGGTTAACCCCTACAGAAATATTGAGTTTTTCGGTAAATTCTCTATATACTGAAACCTATGACCTTTAGTGTTGTTTTAAATTTCTAAACAAATTCTTAATTTTTATTAATGTATATTAAACTCACTTTCATGGTTCATGAGCATCGTTTTAATTTTTTTTTAATTAATTTAGTCAAACTTCATAATACTTCCTAAATTGGTGGACTAACCACGATAAAATCGCTATTCTCTAGAGAAACGGAGACAACAAAGGTTACAAACCTCTTTGAACTTCATCATATGTTACAGAAGGATGAAACTATGCATTAAAACAATATTTTCATATTTTTGAATTTTTCTCAAAATCTATGGGTTAACCCCTACGAAATATTGAGTTTTCGGTAAATTCTCTATATACTGAAACCTAAGACCTTTAGTGTTGTTTTAAAATTTCTAAACAAATTCTTCATTTTTATTAATGTATATTAAACTCTCATTCATGGTTCATGAGCATCGTTTTAATTTTTTGTCAATTAATTTAGTAAAACTTCATAAAACTTCCTAAATTGGTGGACTAACCACGATAAAATCGCTATTCTCTAGAGAAACGGAGACAACAAAGGTTCCAAACCTCTTTGACCTTCATCATATATTACAGAAGGATGAAACTATGCATTAAAATAATATTTTCATATTTTTGAATTTTTCTCAAAATCTATGGGTTAACCCCTATGGAAATATTAACCTTTTCGGTAAATTCTCTATATACTGAAACCTAAGACCTTTAGTGTTGTTTTAAAATTTCTAAACAAATTCTTCATTTTTATTAATGTATATTAAACTCTCATTCATGGTTCATGAGCATCGTTTTAATTTTTTGTCAATTAATTTAGTAAAACTTCATAAAACTTCCTAAACTAGTGAACTAACCACGATAAAATTGCTATTCTCTAGAGAAACGGAGAGAACAAATGTTCCAAACTTCTTTGACCTTCATCATATGTTACAGAAGGATGAAACTATCCATTATAACAATATTTTCATATTTTTGAATTTTTCTCAAAATCTATGGGTAACCCTTATGGAAATATTAACCTTTTCGGGAAATTCTCTATATACTGAAATCTATGATCTTTAGTGTTGTTTTAAAATTTCTAAACACATTTTTCATTTTTATTAATGTATATTAAACTCTATTTCATGGTTCATGAGAATCGTTTTAATTTTTTGTCAATTAATTTAGTAAAACTTCATAATACTTCCTAAATTGGTGGACTAACCACGATAAAATCGCTATTCTCTAGAGATACGGAGACAACAAAGGTTCCAAACCTCTTTGACCTTCATCATATGTTACAGAAGGATGAAACTATGCATTAAAATAATATTTTCATATTTTTGAATTTTTCTCAAAATCTATGGGTTAACCCCTACGAAAATATTGAGTTTTTCGGTAAATTCTCTATATACTGAAACCTATGATTTTAGTGTTGTTTTAAAATTTCTAAACACATTCTTCATTTTTATTAATGTATATTAAACTCTCTTTCATGGTTCATGAGCATCGTTTTAATTTTTTGTCAATTAATTTAGTAAAACTTCATAATACTTCCTAAATTGGTGGACTAACCACGATAAAATCGCTATTCTCTAGAGAAACGGAGACAACAAAGGTTCCAAACCTCTTTGACCTTCATCATATGTTACAGAAGGATGAAACTATGCATTAAAATAATATTTTCATATTTTTGATATTTTCTCAAAATCTATGGGTTAACCCCTACGAAAATATTGAGTTTTTCGGTAAATTCTCTATATACTGAAACCTATGATCTTTAGTGTTGTTTTAAAATTTCTAAACACATTCTTCATTTTTATTAATGTATATTAAACTCTCTTTCATGGTTCATGAGCATCGTTTTAATTTTTTGTCAATTAATTTAGTAAAACTTCATAATACTTCCTAAATTGGTGGACTAACCACGATAAAATCGCTATTCTCTAGAGAAACGGAGACAACAAAGGTTCCAAACCTCTTTGACCTTCATCATATGTTACAGAAGGATGAAACTATGCATTAAAATAATATTTTCATATTTTTGAATTTTTCTCAAAATCTATGGGTTAACCCCTACGAAAATATTGAGTTTTTCGGTAAATTCTCTATATACTGAAACCTATGATCTTTAGTGTTGTTTTAAAATTTCTAAACACATTCTTCATTTTTATTAATGTATATTAAACTCTCTTTCATGGTTCATGAGCATCGTTTTAATTTTTTGTCAATTAATTTAGTAAAACTTCATAATACTTCCTAAATTGGTGGACTAACCACGATAAAATCGCTATTCTCTAGAGAAACGGAGACAACAAAGGTTCCAAACCTCTTTGACCTTCATCATATGTTACAGAAGGATGAAACTATGCATTAAAACAATATTTTCATATTTTTGAATTTTTCTCAAAATCTATGGGTCCCCTACGAAAATATTGAGTTTTTCGGGAAATTCTCTATATACTGAAATCTATGATCTTTAGTGTTGTTTTAAAATTTCTAAACACATTTTTCATTTTTATTAATGTATATTAAACTCTCTTTCATGGTTCATGAGCATCGTTTTAATTTTTTGTCAATTAATTTAGTAAAACTTCATAATACTTCCTAAATTGGTGGACTAACCACGATAAAATCGCTATTCTCTAGAGAAACGGAGACAACAAAGGTTCCAAACCTCTTTGACCTTCATCATATGTTACAGAAGGATGAAACTATGCATTAAAACAATATTTTCATATTTTTGAATTTTTCTCAAAATCTATGGGTTAACCCCTACGAAAATATTGAGTTTTTCGGTAAATTCTCTATATACTGAAACCTATGATTTTTAGTGTTGTTTTTAAATTTCTAAACACATTCTTCATTTTTATTAATGTATATTAAACTCTCTTTCATGGTTCATGAGCATCGTTTTATTTTTTTGTCATGTAATTTAGTTAAACTTCATAATACTCCCTAAATTGGTGGACTAACCACGATAAAATCGCAATTCTCTAGAGAAACGGAGACAACAAAGTTTCAAAACCTCTTTGACCTTTATCATATGTTACAGAAGGATGAAACTATGCATTAAAACAATATTTTCATATTTTTTAATTTTTTTCAAAATCTATGGGTTAACCCCTACGAAAATATTGAGTTTTTCGGTAAATTCTCTATATACTGAAACCTATGATCTTTAGTGTTGTTTTAAATTTTCTAAACACATTCTTCATTTTTATTAATGTATATTAAACTCTCTTTCATGGTTCATGAGCATCGTTTTAATTTTTTGTCAATTAATTTAGTAAAACTTCATAATACTTCCTAAATTGGTGGACTAACCACGATAAAATCGCTATTCTCTAGAGAAACGGAGACAACAAAGGTTCCAAACCTCTTTGACCTTCATCATATGTTACAGAAGGATGAAACTATGCATTAAAAAATATTTTCATATTTTTGAATTTTTCTCAAAATCTATGGGTTAACCCCTACGAAATATTGAGTTTTTCGGTAAATTCTCTATATACTGAAACCTATGATCTTTAGTGTTGTTTTAAAATTTCTAAACAATTCTTCATTTTTATTAATGTATATTAAACTCTCTTTCATGGTTCATGAGCATCGTTTTAATTTTTTGTCAATTAATTTAGTAAAACTTCATAATACTTCCTAAATTGGTGGACTAACCACGATAAAATCGCTATTCTCTAGAGAAACGGAGACAACAAAGGTTCCAAACCTCTTTGACCTTCATCATATGTTACAGAAGGATGAAACTATGCATTAAAACAATATTTTCATATTTTTGAATTTTTCTCAAAATCTATGGGTTAACCCCTACGAAAATATTGAGTTTTTCGGTAAATTCTCTATATACTGAAACCTATGATCTTTAGTGTTGTTTTAAAATTTCTAAACACATTCTTCATTTTTATTAATGTATATTAAACTCTCATTCATGGTTCATGAGCATCGTTTTAATTTTTTGTCAATTAATTTAGTAAAACTTCATAATACTTCCTAAATTGGTGGACTAACCACGATAAAATCGCTATTCTCTAGAGAAACGGAGACAACAAAGGTTCCAAACCTCTTTGACCTTCATCATATGTTACAGAAGGATGAAACTATGCATTAAAACAATATTTTCATATTTTTGAATTTTTCTCAAAATCTATGGGTCCCCTACGAAAATATTGAGTTTTTCGGTAAATTCTCTATATACTGAAACCTATGATCTTTAGTGTTGTTTTAAAATTTCTAAACACATTTTTCATTTTTATTAATGTATATTAAACTCTATTTCATGGTTCATGAGCATCGTTTTAATTTTTTGTCAATTAATTTAGTAAAACTTCATAATACTTCCTAAATTGGTGGACTAACCACGATAAAATCGCTATTCTCTAGAGATACGGAGACAACAAAGGTTCCAAACCTCTTTGACCTTCATCATATGTTACAGAAGGATGAAACTATGCATTAAAATAATATTTTCATATTTTTGAATTTTTCTCAAAATCTATGGGTTAACCCCTACGAAAATATTGAGTTTTTCGGTAAATTCTCTATATACTGAAACCTATGATTTTTAGTGTTGTTTTAAATTTCTAAACACATTCTTCATTTTTATTAATGTATATTAAACTCTCTTTCATGGTTCATAAGCATCGTTTTATTTTTTTGTCATGTAATTTAGTTAAACTTCATAATACTCCCTAAATTGGTGGACTAACCACGATAAAATCGCTATTCTCTAGAGAAACGGAGACAACAAAGTTTCCAAACCTCTTTGACCTTTATCATATGTTACAGAAGGATGAAACTATGCATTAAAACAATATTTTCATATTTTTGAATTTTTCTCAAAATCTATGGGTTAACCCCTACGAAAATATTGAGTTTTTCGGTAAATTCTCTATATACTGAAACCTATGATTTTTAGTGTTGTTTTAAATTTCTAAACACATTCTTCATTTTTATTAATGTATATTAAACTCTCTTTCATGGTTCATAAGCATCGTTTTATTTTTTTGTCATGTAATTTAGTTAAACTTCATAATACTCCCTAAATTGGTGGACTAACCACGATAAAATCGCTATTCTCTAGAGAAACGGAGACAACAAAGGTTCCAAACCTCTTTAAACTTCATCATATGTTACAGAAGGATGAAACTATGCATTAAAACAATATTTTCATATTTTTGAATTTTTCTCAAAATCTATGGGTTAACCCCTACGAAATATTGAGGTTTTCGGTAAATTCTCTATATTCTGAAACCTATGATCTTTAGTGTTGTTTTAAAATTTCTAAACACATTCTTCATTTTTATTAATGTATATTAAACTCTCTTTCATGGTTCATGAGCATCGTTTTAATTTTTTGTCAATTAATTTAGTTAAACTTCATAATACTTCTTAAATTGGTGGACTAACCACGATAAAATCGCTATTCTCTAGAGAAACGGAGACAACAAAGGTTCCAAACCTCTTTGACCTTCATCATATGTTACAGAAGGATGAAACTATGCATTAAAACAATATTTTCATATTTTTGAATTTTTCTCAAAATCTATGGGTCCCCTACGAAAATATTGAGTTTTTCGGTAAATTCTCTATATACTGAAACCTATGATCTTTAGTGTTGTTTTAAAATTTCTAAACACATTTTTCATTTTTATTAATGTATATTAAACTCTCTTTCATGGTTCATGAGCATCGTTTTAATTTTTTGTCAATTAATTTAGTAAAACTTCATAATACTTCCTAAATTGGTGGACTAACCACGATAAAATCGCTATTCTCTAGAGAAACGGAGACAACAAAGGTTCCAAACCTCTTTGACCTTCATCATATGTTACAGAAGGATGAAACTATGCATTAAAATAATATTTTCATATTTTTGAATTTTTCTCAAAATCTATGGGTTAACCCCTACGAAAATATTGAGTTTTTCGGTAAATTCTCTATATACTGAAACCTATGATCTTTAGTGTTGTTTTAAAATTTCTAAACACATTCTTCATTTTTATTAATGTATATTAAACTCTCTTTCATGGTTCATGAGCATCGTTTTAATTTTTTATCTTGTAATTTAGTTAAACTTCATAATACTCCCTAAATTGGTGGACTAACCACGATAAAATCGCTATTCTCTAGAGAAACGGAGACAACAAAGTTTCCAAACCTCTTTGACCTTTATCATATGTTACAGAAGGATGAAACTATGCATTAAAACAATATTTTCATATTTTTGAATTTTTCTCAAAATCTATGGGTTAACCCCTACGAAAATATTGAGTTTTTCGGTAAATTCTCTATATACTGAAACCTATGATCTTTAGTGTTGTTTTAAAATTTCTAAACACATTCTTCATTTTTATTAATGTATATTAAACTCTCTTTCATGGTTCATGAGCATCGTTTTAATTTTTTGTCATTTAATTTAGTAAAACTTCATAATACTTCTTAAATTGGTGGACTAACCACGATAAAATCGCTATTCTCTAGAGAAACGGAGACAACAAAGGTTCCAAACCTCTTTGACCTTCATCATATGTTACAGAAGGATGAAACTATGCATTAAAATAATATTTTCATATTTTTGAATTTTTCTCAAAATCTATGGGTTAACCCCTACAAAATATTGAGTTTTTCGGTAAATTCTCTATATACTGAAACCTATGATCTTTAGTGTTGTTTTAAAATTTCTAAACACATTCTTCATTTTTATTAATGTATATTAAACTCTCTTTCATGGTTCATGAGCATCGTTTTAATTTTTTGTCAATTAATTTAGTAAAACTTCATAATACTTCCTAAATTGGTGGACTAACCACGATAAAATCGCTATTCTCTAGAGAAACGGAGACAACAAAGGTTCCAAACCTCTTTGACCTTCATCATATGTTACAGAAGGATGAAACTATGCATTAAAACAATATTTTCATATTTTTGAATTTTTCTCAAAATCTATGGGTTAACCCCTACGGAAATATTGAGTTTTTCGGTAAATTCTCTATATACTGAAACCTATGATCTTTAGTGTTGTTTTAAAATTTCTAAACACATTCTTCATTTTTATTAATGTATATTAAACTCTCTTTCATGGTTCATGAGCATCGTTTTAATTTTTTGTCAATTAATTTAGTTAAACTTCATAATACTTCCTAAATTGGTGGACTAACCACGATAAAATCGCTATTCTCTAGAGAAACGGAGACAACAAAGGTTCCAAACCTCTTTGACCTTCATCATATGTTACAGAAGGATGAAACTATGCATTATAACAATATTTTCATATTTTTGAATTTTTCTCAAAATCTATGGGTCCCCTACGAAAATATTGAGTTTTTCGGGAAATTCTCTATATACTGAAACCTATGATCTTTAGTGTTGTTTTAAAATTTCTAAACACATTTTTCATTTTTATTAATGTATATTAAACTCTATTTCATGGTTCATGAGCATCGTTTTAATTTTTTGTCAATTAATTTAGTAAAACTTCATAATACTTCCTAAATTGGTGGACTAACCACGATAAAATCGCTATTCTCTAGAGAAACGGAGACAACAAAGGTTCCAAACCTCTTTGACCTTCATCATATGTTACAGAAGGATGAAACTATGCATTAAAAAATATTTTCATATTTTTGAATTTTTCTCAAAATCTATGGGTTAACCCCTACGAAAATATTGAGTTTTTCGGTAAATGCTCTATATACTGAAACCTATGA
Organism: Brassica napus; assembly: GCF_020379485.1. NCBI lineage: Eukaryota > Viridiplantae > Streptophyta > Magnoliopsida > Brassicales > Brassicaceae > Brassica > Brassica napus. The sequence continues at coordinate 26,197,351 of NC_063438.1, read as the reverse complement.
TCTTTAGTGTTGTTTTAAAATTTCTAAACACATTCTTCATTTTTATTAATGTATATTAAACTCTCTTTCATGGTTCATGAGCATCGTTTTAATTTTTTGTCTGTAATTTAGTTAAACTTCATAATACTCCCTAAATTGGTGGACTAACCACGATAAAATCGCTATTCTCTAGAGAAACGGAGACAACAAAGTTTCAAAACCTCTTTGACCTTTATCATATGTTACAGAAGGATGAAACTATGCATTAAAACAATATTTTCATATTTTTGAATTTTTCTCAAAATCTATGGGTTAACCCCTACGAAAATATTGAGATTTTCGGTAAATTCTCTATATACTGAAACCTATGATCTTTAGTGTTGTTTTAAAATTTCTAAACACATTCTTCATTTTTATTAATGTATATTAAACTCTCTTTCATGGTTCATGAGCATCGTTTTAATTTTTTGTCAATTAATTTAGTAAAACTTCATAATACTTCCTAAATTGGTGGACTAACCACGATAAAATCGCTATTCTCTAGAGAAACGGAGACAACAAAGGTTCCAAACCTCTTTGACCTTCATCATATGTTACAGAAGGATGAAACTATGCATTAAAACAATATTTTCATATTTTTGAATTTTTCTCAAAATCTATGGGTTAACCCCTACGAAAATATTGAGTTTTTCGGTAAATTCTCTATATACTGAAACCTATGATCTTTAGTGTTGTTTTAAAATTTCTAAACACATTCTTCATTTTATTAATGTATATTAAACTCTCTTTCATGGTTCATGAGCATCGTTTTAATTTTTTGTCAATTAATTTAGTAAAACTTCATAATACTTCCTAAATTGGTGGACTAACCACGATAAAATCGCTATTCTCTAGAGAAACGGAGACAACAAAGTTTCCAAACCTCTTTGACCTTTATCATATGTTACAGAAGGATGAAACTATGCATTAAAACAATATTTTCATATTTTTGAATTTTTCTCAAAATCTATGGGTTAACCCCTACGAAAATATTGAGATTTTCGGTAAATTCTCTATATACTGAAACCTATGATCTTTAGTGTTGTTTTAAAATTTCTAAACACATTCTTCATTTTTATTAATGTATATTAAACTCTCTTTCATGGTTCATGAGCATCGTTTTAATTTTTTGTCAATAATTTAGTAAAACTTCATAATACTTCCTAAATTGGTGGACTAACCACGATAAAATCGCTATTCTCTAGAGAAACGGAGACAACAAAGGTTCCAAACCTCTTTGACCTTCATCATATGTTACAGAAGGATGAAACTATGCATTAAAATAATATTTTCATATTTTTGAATTTTTCTCAAAATCTATGGGTTAACCCCTACGAAATATTGAGTTTTTCGGTAAATTCTCTATATACTGAAACCTATGATCTTTAGTGTTGTTTTAAAATTTCTAAACACATTCTTCATTTTTATTAATGTATATTAAACTCTCTTTCATGGTTCATGAGCATCGTTTTAATTTTTTGTCAATTAATTTAGTAAAACTTCATAATACTTCCTAAATTGGTGGACTAACCACGATAAAATCGCTATTCTCTAGAGAAACGGAGACAACAAAGGTTCCAAACCTCTTTGACCTTCATCATATGTTACAGAAGGATGAAACTATGCATTAAAACAATATTTTCATATTTTTGAATTTTTCTCAAAATCTATGGGTTAACCCCTACGAAAATATTGAGTTTTTCGGTAAATTCTCTATATACTGAAACCTATGATCTTTAGTGTTGTTTTAAAATTTCTAAACACATTCTTCATTTTTATTAATGTATATTAAACTCTCTTTCATGGTTCATGAGCATCGTTTTAATTTTTTGTCAATTAATTTAGTAAAACTTCATAATACTTCCTAAATTGGTGGACTAACCACGATAAAATCGCTATTCTCTAGAGAAACGGAGACAACAAAGGTTCCAAACCTCTTTGACCTTCATCATATGTTACAGAAGGATGAAACTATGCATTAAAACAATATTTTCATATTTTTGAATTTTTCTCAAAATCTATGGGTCCCCTACGAAAATATTGAGTTTTTCGGTAAATTCTCTATATACTGAAACCTATGATCTTTAGTGTTGTTTTAAAATTTCTAAACACATTTTTCATTTTTATTAATGTATATTAAACTCTCTTTCATGGTTCATGAGCATCGTTTTAATTTTTTGTCATTAATTTAGTAAAACTTCATAATATTTCCTAAATTGGTGGACTAACCACGATAAAATCGCTATTCTCTAGAGAAACGGAGACAACAAAGGTTCCAAACCTCTTTGACCTTCATCATATGTTACAGAAGGATGAAACTATGCATTAAAATAATATTTTCATATTTTTGAATTTTTCTCAAAATCTATGGGTTAACCCCTACGAAAATATTGAGTTTTTCGGTAAATTCTCTATATACTGAAACCTATGATTTTTAGTGTTGTTTTAAATTTCTAAACACATTCTTCATTTTTATTAATGTATATTAAACTCTCTTTCATGGTTCATAAGCAACGTTTTATTTTTTTGTCATGTAATTTAGTAAAACTTCATAATACTCCCTAAATTGGTGGACTAACCACGATAAAATTGCTATTCTCTAGAGAAACGGAGACAACAAAGGTTCCAAACCTCTTTGACCTTCATCATATGTTACAGAAGGATGAAACTATGCATTAAAAGAAATTTTTCATATTTTTGAATTTTTCTCAAAATCTATGGGTTAACCCCTACGAAAATATTGAGTTTTTCGGTAAATTCTCTATATACTGAAACCTATGATTTTTAGTGTTGTTTTAAATTTCTAAACACATTCTTCATTTTTATTAATGTATATTAAACTCTCTTTCATGGTTCATAAGCATCGTTTTATTTTTTTGTCATGTAATTTAGTAAACTTCATAATACTCCCTAAATTGGTGGACTAACCACGATAAAATCGCTATTCTCTAGAGAAACGGAGACAACAAAGGTTCCAAACCTCTTTGACCTTCATCATATGTTACAGAAGGATGAAACTATGCATTAAAAAATATTTTCATATTTTTGAATTTTTCTCAAAATCTATGGGTTAACCCCTACGAAAATATTGAGTTTTTCGGTAAATTCTCTATATACTGAAACCTATGATCTTTAGTGTTGTTTTAAAATTTCTAAACACATTTTTCATTTTTATTAATGTATATTAAACTCTATTTCATGGTTCATGAGCATCGTTTTAATTTTTTGTCAATTAATTTAGTAAAACTTCATAATACTTCCTAAATTGGTGGACTAACCACGATAAAATCGCTATTCTCTAGAGAAACGGAGACAACAAAGGTTCCAAACCTCTTTGACCTTCATCATATGTTACAGAAGGATGAAACTATGCATTAAAAAAATATTTTCATATTTTTGAATTTTTCTCAAAATCTATGGGTTAACCCCTACGAAAATATTGAGTTTTTCGGTAAATTCTCTATATACTGAAACCTATGATCTTTAGTGTTGTTTTAAAATTTCTAAACACATTCTTCATTTTTATTAATGTATATTAAACTCTCTTTCATGGTTCATGAGCATCGTTTTAATTTTTTGTCATTTAATTTAGTAAACTTCATAATACTCCTAAATTGGTGGACTAACCACGATAAAATCGCTATTCTCTAGAGAAACGGAGACAACAAAGTTTCCAAACCTCTTTGACCTTTATCATATGTTACAGAAGGATGAAACTATGCATTAAAACAATATTTTCATATTTTTGAATTTTTCTCAAAATCTATGGGTTAACCCCTACGAAAATATTGAGTTTTTCGGTAAATTCTCTATATACTGAAACCTATGATCTTTAGTGTTGTTTTAAAATTTCTAAACACATTCTTCATTTTTATTAATGTATATTAAACTCTCTTTCATGGTTCATGAGCATCGTTTTAATTTTTTGTCAATTAATTTAGTAAAACTTCATAATACTTCCTAAATTGGTGGACTAACCACGATAAAATCGCTATTCTCTAGAGAAACGGAGACAACAAAGGTTCCAAACCTCTTTGACCTTCATCATATGTTACAGAAGGATGAAACTATGCATTAAAATAATATTTTCATATTTTTGAATTTTTCTCAAAATCTATGGGTTAACCCCTACAGAAATATTGAGTTTTTCGGTAAATTCTCTATATACTGAAACCTATGATCTTTAGTGTTGTTTTAAAATTTCTAAACACATTCTTCATTTTTATTAATGTATATTAAACTCTCTTTCATGGTTCATGAGCATCGTTTTAATTTTTTGTCAATTAATTTAGTAAAACTTCATAATACTTCCTAAATTGGTGGACTAACCACGATAAAATCGCTATTCTCTAGAGAAACGGAGACAACAAAGGTTCCAAACCTCTTTGACCTTCATCATATGTTACAGAAGGATGAAACTATGCATTAAAACAATATTTTCATATTTTTGAATTTTTCTCAAAATCTATGGGTTAACCCCTACGAAAATATTGAGTTTTTCGGTAAATTCTCTATATACTGAAACCTATGATCTTTAGTGTTGTTTTAAAATTTCTAAACACATTCTTCATTTTTATTAATGTATATTAAACTCTCTTTCATGGTTCATGAGCATCGTTTTAATTTTTTGTCATTAATTTAGTAAAACTTCATAATACTTCCTAAATTGGTGGACTAACCACGATAAAATCGCTATTCTCTAGAGAAACGGAGACAACAAAGGTTCCAAACCTCTTTGACCTTCATCATATGTTACAGAAGGATGAAACTATGCATTAAAACAATATTTTCATATTTTTGAATTTTTCTCAAAATCTATGGGTCCCCTACGAAAATATTGAGTTTTTCGGGAAATTCTCTATATACTGAAATCTATGATCTTTAGTGTTGTTTTAAAATTTCTAAACACATTTTTCATTTTTATTAATGTATATTAAACTCTCTTTCATGGTTCATGAGATTCGTTTAATTTAGTAAAACTTCATAATACTTCCTAAATTGGTGGACTAACCACGATAAAATCGCTATTCTCTAGAGATACGGAGACAACAAAGGTTCCAAACCTCTTTGACCTTCATCATATGTTACAGAAGGATAAAACTATGCATTAAAATAATATTTTCATATTTTTGAATTTTTCTCAAAATCTACGGGTTAACCCCTACGAAAATATTGAGTTTTTCGGTAAATTCTCTATATACTGAAACCTATGATTTTTAGTGTTGTTTTAAATTTCTAAACACATTCTTCATTTTTATTAATGTATATTAAACTCTCTTTCATGGTTCATAAGCATCGTTTTATTTTTTGTCATGTAATTTAGTAAACTTCATAATACTTCCTAAATTGGTGGACTAACCACGATAAAATTGCTATTCTCTAGAGAAACGGAGACAACAAAGGTTCCAAACCTCTTTGACCTTCATCATATGTTACAGAAGGATGAAACTATGCATTAAAAGAAATTTTTCATATTTTTGAATTTTTCTCAAAATCTATGGGTTAACCCCTACAAAAATATTGAGTTTTTCGGTAAATTCTCTATATACTGAAACCTATGATTTTTAGTGTTGTTTTAAATTTCTAAACACATTCTTCATTTTTATTAATGTATATTAAACTCTCTTTCATGGTTCATAAGCATCGTTTTATTTTTTTGTCATGTAATTTAGTTAAACTTCATAATACTTCCTAAATTGGTGGACTAACCACGATAAAATCGCTATTCTCTAGAGAAACGGAGACAACAAAGGTTCCAAACCTCTTTGACCTTCATCATATGTTACAGAAGGATGAAACTATGCATTAAAACAATATTTTCATATTTTTGAATTTTTCTCAAAATCTATGGGTTAACCCCTACGAAAATATTGAGTTTTTCGGTAAATTCTCTATATACTGAAACCTATGATCTTTAGTGTTGTTTTAAAATTTCTAAACACATTCTTCATTTTTATTAATGTATATTAAACTCTCTTTCATGGTTCATGAGCATCGTTTTAATTTTTTGTCATGTAATTTAGTAAAACTTCATAATACTTCCCTAAATTGGTGGACTAACCACGATAAAATCGCTATTCTCTAGAGAAACGGAGACAACAAAGGTTCCAAACCTCTTTGACCTTCATCATATGTTACAGAAGGATGAAACTATGCATTAAAACAATATTTTCATATTTTTGAATTTTTCTCAAAATCTATGGGTTAACCCCTACGAAAATATTGAGTTTTTCGGTAAATTCTCTATATACTGAAACCTATGATCTTTAGTGTTGTTTTAAAATTTCTAAACACATTCTTCATTTTTATTAATGTATATTAAACTCTCTTTCATGGTTCATGAGCATCGTTTTAATTTTTTGTCATGTAATTTAGTAAAACTTCATAATACTCCCTAAATTGGTGGACTAACCACGATAAAATCGCTATTCTCTAGAGAAACGGAGACAACAAAGTTTCCAAACCTCTTTGACCTTTATCATATGTTACAGAAGGATGAAACTATGCATTAAAACAATATTTTCATATTTTTGAATTTTTCTCAAAATCTATGGGTTAACCCCTACGAAAATATTGAGTTTTTCGGTAAATTCTCTATATACTGAAACCTATGATCTTTAGTGTTGTTTTAAAATTTCTAAACACATTCTTCATTTTTATTAATGTATATTAAACTCTCTTTCATGGTTCATGAGCATCGTTTTAATTTTTTGTCATTAATTTAGTAAAACTTCATAATACTTCCTAAATTGGTGGACTAACCACGATAAAATCGCTATTCTCTAGAGAAACGGAGACAACAAAGGTTCCAAACCTCTTTGACCTTCATCATATGTTACAGAAGGATGAAACTATGCATTAAAAAATATTTTCATATTTTTGAATTTTTCTCAAAATCTATGGGTCCCCTACGAAAATATTGAGTTTTTCGGTAAATTCTCTATATACTGAAACCTATGATCTTTAGTGTTGTTTTAAAATTTCTAAACACATTTTTCATTTTTATTAATGTATATTAAACTCTCTTTCATGGTTCATGAGAATCGTTTAATTTAGTAAAACTTCATAATACTTCCTAAATTGGTGGACTAACCACGATAAAATCGCTATTCTCTAGAGATACGGAGACAACAAAGGTTCCAAACCTCTTTGACCTTCATCATATGTTACAGAAGGATAAAACTATGCATTAAAATAATATTTTCATATTTTTGAATTTTTCTCAAAATCTACGGGTTAACCCCTACGAAAATATTGAGTTTTTCGGTAAATTCTCTATATACTGAAACCTATGATTTTTAGTGTTGTTTTAAATTTCTAAACACATTCTTCATTTTTATTAATTTATATTAAACTCTCTTTCATGGTTCATAAGCATCATTTTATTTTTTTGTCATGTAATTTAGTTAAAGTTCATAATACTCCCTAAATGTGTGGACTAACCACGATAAAATTGCTATGCTCTAGAGAAACGGAGACGACAAAGGTTCCAAACCTCTTTGACCTTCATCATATGTTACAGAAGGATGAAACTATGCATTAAAAAATTTTTTCATATTTTTGAATTTTTCTCAAAATCTATTGGTTAACCCCTACAAAAATATTGAGTTTTTCGGTAAATTCTCTATATACTGAAACCTATGATTTTTAGTGTTGTTTTAAATTTCTAAACACATTCTTCATTTTTAATAATGTATATTAAACTCTCTTTCATGGTTCATAAGCATCGTTTTATTTTTTTGTCATGTAATTTAGTAAAACTTCATAATACTTCCTAAATTGGTGGACTAACCACGATAAAATCGCTATTCTCTAGAGAAACGGAGACAACAAAGGTTCCAAACCTCTTTGACCTTCATCATATGTTACAGAAGGATGAAACTATGCATTAAAAAATATTTTCATATTTTTGAATTTTTCTCAAAATCTATGGGTTAACCCCTACGAAATATTGAGTTTTTCGGTAAATTCTCTATATACTGAAACCTATGATCTTTAGTGTTGTTTTAAATTTCTAAACCATTCTTCATTTTTATTAATGTATATTAAACTCTCTTTCATGGTTCATGAGAATCGTTTAATTTTTTGTCAATTAATTTAGTAAAACTTCATAATACTTCCTAAATTGGTGGACTAACCACGATAAAATCGCTATTCTCTAGAGAAACGGAGACAACAAAGGTTCCAAACCTCTTTGACCTTCATCATATGTTACAGAAGGATGAAACTATGCATTAAAAAAATATTTTCATATTTTGAATTTTTCTCAAAATCTATGGGTTAACCCCTACGAAAATATTGAGTTTTTCGGTAAATTCTCTATATACTGAAACCTATGATCTTTAGTGTTGTTTTAAATTTCTAACACATTCTTCATTTTTATTAATGTATATTAAACTCTCTTTCATGGTTCATGAGCATCGTTTTAATTTTTTGTCATTAATTTAGTAAAACTTCATAATACTTCCTAAATTGGTGGACTAACCACGATAAAATCGCTATTCTCTAGAGAAACGGAGACAACAAAGGTTCCAAACCTCTTTGACCTTCATCATATGTTACAGAAGGATGAAACTATGCATTAAAATATTTTCATATTTTTGAATTTTTCTCAAAATCTATGGGTCCCCTACGAAATATTGAGTTTTTCGGTAAATTCTCTATATACTGAAACCTATGATCTTTAGTGTTGTTTTAAAATTTCTAAACACATTTTTCATTTTTATTATGTATATTAAACTCTCTTTCATGGTTCATGAGCACGTTTTAATTTAGTAAAACTTCATAATACTTCCTAAATTGGTGGACTAACCACGATAAAATCGCTATTCTCAGAGAAACGGAGACAACAAAGGTTCCAAACCTCTTTGACCTTCATCATATGTTACAGAAGGATAAACTATGCATTAAAAAATATTTCAATTTTATTTTTGAATTTTTTTTCAAAA